>NC_089752.1:82785037-82955037 GCF_040412425.1 Macrobrachium rosenbergii | reverse complement strand
GCATAAGGACACACAGTTGACCCAACAGGTATAAAAAAATTCGTTCCAGTGAGCAATATACACCGTTGCCTTCTTACAAAAATACAAGGGATAATTTCTGTAACTCCTTAAAAATCAAGGCTCTAGATTTTTACCTCTGCACTTGAATATGCTCAATAATTTCCTACAGATTTGCCTACGTTCCCGTATTCACTGTAATATGAACTTCATACTATGTATTCTAGCACATCTGTTAAAAGGAAATAATCTAATATAATCTGACAACAAAATTTTCTTCTTGTTTGATCGTTACTGCCTTACACAACAACAAAAGCAGGCTCCCTTTGCGGTTTCTAAATTAGGGAGATCTCTCTCAACCAATTCAGTGCTAACGAGGATAACACACTAATATTATTAACGAATAGCACCACAATTAAGAACTTCCACTTAGTGATCAGTCCCTATAGACATGTACTCAGATTATGAGATATGGCAAGAGGTGCTCGCCTCGCTCTGTCTCTAAAGCTTACGGGTAGCCTATAGCCTACTCACGGGTTGATATGATTTCATACCCTAGAGGACTCGATATATGTTACTTCGTTTTTATAAGTTACTTGCGTAACTTCACAGTATGAACACAATACAAAGTTTATCAGATCAAATTATATTCACCATTCACTAAAATGGGACCACAGGAAAAATTAAATAAAATGGAGGGATACTGTAATGCACATACTGAATTTAAACTTAAAATTAATTGAATAGATGAAGGTTAAACATATCAAATGGGTAATTATATCAGATAAATGAGCATGAATTACTCTAAAAGGAGGTTACAGTTCAAAGCACTCAAACGAACCAAAGACAGAGCCTATATATATACAGTATATATGAGCCGTGTCGCTTCCCATTATATTATAACAGGACGTCATGTTTGTTTACATTTAAGGCAAGGCGCACGCACTTCAAACGGCCATGGGGCATTGCTATTAGTTAGAGCAAAGCCAATATATATAGGCTCTGCTTAGAGCACTGTGGACAGCAGATTTAAGTTGATATACATACTTTCGATGTTATGATGGGTTGAAAGGACAGACAGACATTACTTGACTGTGCTTTAGTGTGGAACAGACAATATCTGAATGCATGAAAGGGCCAGTCTGACAGCCTCAGCATCACCATAACTCATACTGCATTTTCCTGGCCTAAAGAGCATTCACAGTCAAAATACTCTTGCTCTTTCAATACACACTGCAATATTAACGAAAATATGCACGTGTGCAACATCAGTGACATTTATTTAAACAGCTACGTAGGCCGTTCATATGACATCATGTTATGGCAGTCAGCCTCCTCAGCTGACGGCTTACGCCTGTCAAAATTATGGCTAAAGATGGGTCAGACCTCAACCCTTACATATCATTACTTTCTGAGATAAACTCAGCATTCTTGGCTTTTTTAACTATTATTAAAAAACTGCAATATTTCATTAAAATCATTTATAATATATATACAATAATGTAGAACACTGTACACTTATTTACACCACATCCAACATTGTTTAATGTAATTATATACGATAGTTATTCTTTTGCCATTTTTTTTACAATCACGGTCATTTACAATTATATAGAAAATAATACAATAACTGCCCCAGTAGATATAAATATTTTAACAATAAAGCTCTACTGCAAGGCGGATGCACTGTGGCATTTTTTATCTACTGTAACACAGACATTGATGACGACATGTACTTAATATAATATGTAGGACATACTATGAATCATAGGCTATATATTAGATAGGCCTGTTGAAATATACACCTGAAGGCTACCTGGAGATTGTGAAATAGAATGGACAGATCTCAATCTGTAGAGTGTTGACCGGGCCAATAATTTTTTTCACTTACTGTATGTATGCATCCAATGTTGACTGCAATTATGATCATACATAAATACTGTGGTAACCGAAAAAAGTACATTATGTATAATATAAACAATCACAAGTACTGTACATGGGCACACTATAAATGCTGAAATATCTGCTTTTCTCTTCTTTCTGTTGCTTTGAGTCAGCATTTTTCTGGTCTCGAATTTGAAATAGTAGTATAGCCTGCAGTGAAGATAGAGCCGCTGTATATATTGGCTTTGCCAAAGATACAACAAGGTTCAAAGTATCAGGGTAATTGCTCTTTCTAAAGCAGAGCATCACAACACGACACCAGATAGTAAGTCAACTCAGAAAATGAGCCAAGAAGCTGCTCATTCTGTTCTGCATTCAGGTTTTATTGGAGAAAGCAGACAAGTTATACAATTACTGCGAATACAGAACTGTCTTACAAAGTTCACATTAATAAAGAAACTTTAAGATAATTCTCAAGCTTTTTATCAAAAACAATTTAAAAACAACATTCTGGACTTTCAGCATATTTGTTAAATGTAGTGAATTGACTGGTGGTGCGTGACAATACAAATTTGGGTGATGTTATGCCCATACAGAACACAATTATGGTCACACACATTCCCAAATACAATGCTGGAAAGTGGCAAAGTGACAACGCCAGGCATCACTCGACTCCATGCAGACGTAAGCATCTTTTTCATAAACGTACTGCAAATCTCCTATCCTACTCTCCCTTTTAGCTTCTTCACTACTTAATTCAGAAGTGATATAACCGGTATCATAGAAAAATCGAACAAAATAATGTCATTCTAACGATAGATGTGGTTCCTGTATTCTAAGTATCACATAGTAGAGACGTATATATTCTGCAAAACTCATCCACATTTGGATTTCCCGTGAATAACAGATACAAACAACACAGTTCTCGTCTGTTGGTTATCTGACAGAAGGCAATTTACAAAGAAAAAAATCAAATCAATAATTTTCTTATGACGACAGACGAAAATAAGAACTCTACTGTGAGAAATAGATCATATGAAAATATGTTAGTACACAAAAATATCATGAAAAGATTGTTGTGCGGGGAATTTCCTACACTAAACATGTTAGAGGAATAACAGTTAGAGGAAGCATAATGATATTGCCAAATAAGTGTATGTTTGGTAGCAGTCCAAAGCTCTTCTTACCAAACAGTAATAATTTATTTCTTAAACAGTCTTGAAATAACAGATCTGCAGTGACATTTTTTCTTTCAACATTTTAGTGATATACTGTACTGGTCAATAGCCGTGTGGTACTGTCAAAGCACTAGTCATGAGATTATCATTCTCTTTTGTATACGGTAGCCTAGTTCCTCCTGTTGGTGTTGCGATTAAAGATCGAACTTAATTTTCTCTTGTGTTCCAGAAACTTAACATAGTATATGTTAATATCATTCATAAGGTTATTTATTAAGAAATGTTTGATAAAGAGGTAGTGAAATTTTATTCATTTTGATTGTGCTTAAAAGCAAATGAAATATGATTTTCCGAAAGTTTTCACATAATTTTTCTATGCAAGACCCTTTCTCACTGCCTGTATTACCTAGATTACTGGATGTCTATTTGTAGCAATGCAAACATATGCTGAAATCATCGAGAATTGGGCAACTAGGCATATGTAATGGCTAAAGAGCAGAGCAGAGCAGAGTATAGTAGAGAGAGAGAGCAGACAAACAGAAGGACGCCCTGATCACCCCTCAGTCATCTCTATCCGAAAGGAAAACACTGTGTTACAGGCTGAAGGAACTTAGTTAGGCTTAACTGGAAGCATAGAATAATACTCTGTAAAAGCCCCTGCCTACTGGTGTCTATCCACATCCATGAGATATGACTGACCCCAATGAAAATCATTATGTTTTGGTTTGTGAATAAATTTTTTATATTTTTTTGTCCAGTCTTTTAGCCACACCACTGTAAAGCCACAAGGCCATTACCACCACAGGGCCTTCTTTTCACTCACTGTGTAACATTAAAATTGGTGCAGATGACCAGGATAATTTGTGGTATGGACTGGTGTGATTTTTTTGAGTTGGCCTAGTTAGGTAGCCTGTATTTCAGCATGGAGACAGATAGCAAAACTCGTTGAAATGGAAAAGGAAAAGGGTTTGGAAGTCACGGAAATACATGAGTTCGTGACTAAACAGAAAAATTTAGACCGTGTAGAGCAACAGAGAGAAAGAGAAGATGCTGAAAAACAGGGACAAGTAGCTGGCAGACAGTGGAAACATGAACTTCGAATAAAAGGACTTAAGGCAGAAGTGGAAAGACAATTAAGCAGTATTTCTTTCAATTCCGCTCCTATAGGATCGGGTCACGCAAAATCAGCCATATCGAACCAGCCATGCTTTTCTATGTAAATTTGTACCTGTTATTAATTTATTTTGTATCTGTCTCTTTTGTACATGTAT
Organism: Macrobrachium rosenbergii; assembly: GCF_040412425.1. Classification (NCBI taxonomy): domain Eukaryota; kingdom Metazoa; phylum Arthropoda; class Malacostraca; order Decapoda; family Palaemonidae; genus Macrobrachium; species Macrobrachium rosenbergii. Next base: position 82,950,707 of record NC_089752.1, on the reverse strand, counting down.
CAGAATGTTGTCATGTCGGTCATTGTCCATTTTTCTTTTCACATGAATTGTATTTATGCATTGTAATTATTGTCAAAGTGTAACTGACCTCAGGTCACCAAGGTTCCATTGTATTCCTCTGTGTGACGTCAGTCCACCGCTATATAAACGGCCTGCGTCTCCATTAAAGTAGCAGTACCTTTTCTCCTGCTCATTCTTTTTGCACCTCTTAAAGTGGTGACCCTGGAGTGGCTCCCGAAGCCATTAGTGGACTCAGACGGCGACCTAGCCTTGGCTCCATGAACTACCCCACTCCCCTAGCGGACTAAATACGGCGCTGTAACTGGTGTTCGGGTGTGCTGACTCTCGTCGGCAAACCACCAGCGTCATTAGCGGACCCACATGGCGCGCTCCCAAGTGCGCATTGAAGCAAGTACCCCATTCCAATTAAGAAGGCAAGAGTGAGCATGGATGCAGACATTCCCTCCCACGTACAGTTAACCGTGAACTTCGCGGACTCAGATATCTACCTACTGCACGTCCCTCTGGCGCCCTCCCCCGCGGCAAGAATCACGCGCTCCTCCACGCCACTACCCGCACCCCGTGCGCTGCCCATCCCGGCAGAACAAACTAAAGCCGCCCTCGCCATAAAATTGCCGCCCTTCACGCACGGCAACACATCATCATGGTTATACAGGGTCAGACTGGTGGGACTCATGGACAAGGTACTACAAGCCGACGCTGTCATCAATGCCCTGCTGGAGGAGGTCTACAGAAAGCTCATCCTGTTGGTGTCTGCCGCACGCCCCGTCACCTACCAGAATCTAAAAACCTCCCTCGTTGAGACCTGCTCCCTGCCGATCTCCGAGAGGGCCGCCCACACCCTTGACCTCGTCACCAGCCCGCGGCATGACCAGAACATCCTGGAGACTTGGGGCTTGATCCAGGACCTCCTCACCCTTCCAGGCATGGACGGCACCAATAGGCGGTCAGAGATCAGCCTATCAAGGGGAATCCTCCTCCGTCAACTCCTCCCGGAGGTCCAAACTCAGATCCTCGACCACTGCACCATGCCGCTCGAGGACCTAATTAAGATGGCGCAGCGGCTGACAGACTCCGCAAGGACAGCGAAGTGGGCATCCACGCCTGCAAACCCCATCAGTTCCCTCCAGCTGGAGGAAAGTGCGCAGCAGGAGGAGATCAACGCCGTCACCAGAAGGCAGCCACCGTACCACTACAAGAAGAACCCACTGGGCCCTTGCCACTACCACCAGCGGTATGGCAAGGACGCCAGGAACTGCCAACCCTCCTGCTATTTCGTCCATCCAAAAACAGGGGAGGCGGCGGCCAACAGAACAGGCCGCCATGGCAGCAGAGGAACCCAGGAGCCCAAAGCAATTAGGTTTCTATGTCCACGGCACCATCTCCGGTAGGATGATGTTGGTCGACACTGGAGCCGTCCAATCAGTGTTTCCACCATCCAGGGAGAACCGCAAGTGCCCGCCGGACTCAGCTGCCATCCTGATGGCTGCCAACAGGTCCCCCATTCTCTCCTACGGCACCAGGCTCCTGTCGATATCCATCCTTGGCCAGAGATTTTCATGGAAATTCATCATTGCGGACGTAAGGACCCCACTACTGGGCGCAGATTTCCTCGCCCAATTCGGGCTGGCAGTCGACATCGGTCGCAAGCGTTTCCTAGACCCCGACTCCTGCTAGTCCCTCCCCCTGGCACCGGGACCCAGTGTGCCTACCATCTGCTCCATCGTCCCACACCAGTACGTCCAGCTGCTGAAGGAGTTTCCTGACATGTTCAAGCCCGAGCTGCGCCAGGTACCCGGAGCCCCAGCAAAGCATGGAATCTACCACCACATCAAGACAAAGGGCCCCCAGCACACACAAAGTTCCGGAGGCTTCCGCCTCGGCGCCTTCAGGAGGCCAAGGACACCTTCACCCACATGGAGCAGGTGGGTATATGCAAAAAGGCCTCCAGCTCGTGGGCCTCTCCCCTCCACATGGTGCAGAAACCGGATGGCTCCTGGAAACCCTGCGGTGACTACAGGCGGCTCAACCTCGCAACTGAATCTGATCATTACCCCTTGCCAAACATGCAAGATCTCATGGCCTCCTTTCATAAGGCCAAAATATTCTCTAAATTAGATCTTTTAAAATCTTACTTCCAGGTACCAGTTGCTCCAGAGGATATCTCGAAAACCAGCATCATTATGCCCTTCGGGTCCTACGTCTTCACCTTCTCCACCTTTGGCCTGAGGAACGCGGGGGCGACATTCCAGAGGCTGATGGACAGCATCCTGGGGGACCTGAACTTCTGCGTCTGCTATGTGGACGATATTCTAATTTTTCCAGATCCCCCAAAGGGCACCTGCGGCACATCCGGGTGGTCCTGCAGTGACTGCAGGAGAACGGCCTAGTCATCCGATTTGACAAGTGCACCTTTGGCGTCGAAAAAGCTGACTTCCTAGGCCACGAGATATCCCCGGATGGCATCCGCCTGCTCGCATCAAAGGTCACAGCCATCACCAGGTTCCCCACCCCTACCTTCGTCAAGGCCGTCCAGGAATTCCTCAGGATGGTCAATTACTACAGAGTGTTCATCCCCAGGATTGCACAACCATGGCCCCCCTGACAGAGATCCTGAAAGGCCAACCGAAGTCCTTAGTGTGGGGACCCAGCCAGCAGCAGGCCTTCTCCCTCACAAAGGCCGCCCTCGCCGAGGCATCCGCCTTGGCCCACCAGGACCCCATCGCCCCCCTCCAGTTGACGACAGATGCCAGCAACGTCGCCTGCAGGGCCATCCTGGAGCAGATCGTCACCGGCGCCCCCCAGCCCATCGCCTTCTTCAGCAAAAAGTTCAATCCCGAGGAGGCCGGCTACAGCACCTTCGACAGGGAACTCTGCGCAGTGTATCAGGTGGTACGCCACTTCAAGTTCCTCCTGGAGGGTACGCCCTTCACAATCTGGATAGACTACCAGCCGCTGGTCCATGCCTTCACGAAGCAAGGGGACTCATGGTCTTCCAGGCAGCAGCGGCACCTCGCGGCCATCGTGGAGTTTGCCTGCTCAATCAAATACCTCCCCGGCAGGTAGAATCCTGTAGCAGACGCCCTCTCCAGAATCGAGCTCAACGCGGTGCAGCTCGGGATCAACTACGAGGACCTCGCCCAGGAGCAGACTGCCGACCCAGAGACTCCAGCCTACCGCACCACCATCATGTCCCTAAAGTGGAAGGATGTGACCCTTGCCCCCGGGGACCAAAACTCCTGTGCGACATAAGCACTGGCCAGCCTCGCCCCCAGGTGCCCGCCTCCTGCCCCTGCCTCGCATTCAATGTCATCCACGGGCTCTCCCACCCCTCCGGCAGGATGACGGCCAAGCTCCTGACAGAGAAGTTCGTCTGGCACGGGATGCGGAAGGATGCGAGGGCCTGGGCGAAAAATGCATCTGGTGCAAAACCAGCAAGATAGGTCGTCACACCGAGTCAGGGGTAGGCGAGTTTCCCCAGCTGGGGAGGCAGTTCAGCCACATCCACATAGACGTCGTAGGCCCTCTTCCCCCGTCAGGCGGGGCCAGATACCTCCTGACGATCGTCGACCGCTGAACCAGGTGGCCTGAGGCGATGCCCATGCAAGAAGCCACCGCCAGTGCGTGCGCCGAGGCCCTCCTCTCCAGCTGGATCAGCCGGTTCGGCGTCCCGAACCACATCACCACTGACAGGGGCCTAGCCTTCCTGTCCGAGATCTGGTCCGCCCTGGCACACCTGCTGGGGATATCTCACCACACCACCACCGCCTACAACCCTGTAGCCAACGGATTAGTGGAGAGATTCCACAGGTTCCTGAAGGAATCCCTCATGGTCCGCTGCACCTCCAAGGATTGGAAATACCAGCTGCCTTGGGTCCTCCTCAGGCTGAGAACTGCCCCCAGAGCTAACGGCGACCCGTCTGTAGCGGAAAAAATCTACGGAGAACCCCTCGTAGTTCTGGGCAAACTTGTCACGGAAGATCGTCACAACCCGTCAGCCTAGAGGCTCTGCGACATAGTCGGGAAGTTTGCCCCCTCCCAGCAGACAAATACCGACAGATCAACCGCCTTCACGCCTCCCGGCTTGTCCTCCACCACCCACGTCTTCGTCAGGGACGATGCTGTCCGCCCCCTGCTAACCAGACCCTACAGGGGGCCCTTCCAGTGCTTGAGAGGAACAACAAAGCCTTCCTCCTCGCCCTACACAGAAAGGATGATTGGGTGTCGATCGACCGTCTCAAGCCCACCCTGCTGGAGGACACAGCATATGGCGCCACGCAGCACCCTCCTCAGGAACTGTCGCCTCCGCAGCCAGGCCACCACAAAAAGAGGTCGCGTGGCAGCCCCCGAAAGCAACCAGCTGCACCCGCAGCCAGCCGCTCCCTTACACACCGCACCCCTCAGCTGACTTCACAGAGCCACGGCACTCTTCAATGCCCCAGCAGATACCTCGATTAATCAGACGTTAGCCACGTCTTTGGGGGGGCAGTATTTGTAAAGTCTCCGAGTCTTCTATGATGAGCGACCCGTTTTCTTTCAATTATGCTCCTATAGGATCGGGTCACGCAAAATCAGCCATATTGAACCAACCATGCTTTTCTATGTAAATTTGTACCTGTTACTAATTTATTTTGTATGTCTCTTTTGTACATGCATCAGAATGTTGTCATGTTGGTCATTGTCCATTTTGCTTTTCACATGAATTGTATTTATGCATTGTAATTATTGTTAAGTGTAATTGACCTCAGGTCACTGAGGTTCCATTGTATTCCTCTGTTGTGACATCAGTCTGCCACTATATAAATGGTCTGCATCTCCAATAAAGTAGCAGTACCTTTTCTCCTGCTCATTCTTTTTGCACCTCTTAAATTAGCCTGTTTGTCCAAGTCCATTACTAACAGGTACAGTAAGTTACTGCAAGTTTTCTTTAGTATGCCGTCTAATGAAGCCTTGCACTGTTAACCCTTGCAGACCGAGCTCAATACACATCAACAATGCCCTGACACTGGGCAAACTTTAAGGTCAACCAATTAAAAAAACATCACTGGAAAGAGGAAGATATGCAAATGCATATGGTATAAGAAAAAAATATAAAAAAATATTTTGTACCTTCCTTTGAAGTTGAAAGTGTAAAGTCCCCACTAAACGGGTTTTCTGTGAAGAACCTCCCGTTTTCTACGGTGCCTTTTCACTAGACCCTAGGTCAGGGTAATCAGCCCTATTTTTACTGTGTAATTCTACATTCATTACCTATCCATTTTTGCCCTTGTATATTGTGTATGTGTCAGAGTATTTTTGTGTTTAATTTACTATTTTTATCTGTCATGTTATCTGTATGTACCTGTCTTGTTTTGCATAGTGAATAATTGATCTCAGGTCACTTGTATGTCTTTGTATGTCTTTGTACTGACGTCCGAAAGCCACTTTATAAGCGGGCTGCTTTCTCAATAAAATAGCAGTACTCGTCTACCTGCTTTCTTTCGCACCCTCTCACAGTGGTGGTCCCCGGAGTGGTTCTCGGAGCCATTAATGTACCCAAAGGCGACTCATTCTTGGCCCCATGAACCACCCCACGCCCCTAATGGACTAACTATGGCGATCTAACAGAGCGTTCGGGCGTTACCGACCCTCACTGGCAAATCACCAGCTTCATTAGCGGAACCACACGGCAGGCTCCCAAGAGTGTATTGACGCGAGTTTAAACTCACGCTCCAAATGAGAGCGTGGAAATGAGCATTGACGCGGACATTCCCTCCCACATACAAATAACCGCAAACTTCTCGAAGATGGAAATCTCCCTCGCGCAACCCCACTCGCGCCCTCCCCCACGCCAAAACCCACACGCTCCTCCACGCCAGTACCCGCTCCTCGCGCGATGCCCTTCCCGACGGATCAACCGAGGACCGCCCTCACCATAAAGCTGCCGCCGTTCACCCATCACAACCCAACATCATGGCTCTACAGGGTCAAGGGGCAGTTCAGGGTGGCAGGCCTGACCGATGAGGTTCTGCAGGCAGACATAGTGGTCAACGCCCTATCGGAGGAGATGTACAGGAAGGTCACCCCATGGGTGACATCGTCTTCGAGCCCTGCCACCTACCAGCACCTGAAGGCCTCTCTCGTTGAGACCTGCTCCCTGCCAGTCTCCGAAAGAGCCGCCCGCGCCCTCGACCTCGCCATCAACCCCCGGCAGAACACGAACCTCCTGGAGACGTGGCACGCACTCCAGGACCTCCTCCTCCTTCCCCCCCTGTCCCCCCGAGACGGACAGCAACAGCAGGCACAAGGAGATCTGTTGAGGGAGATCATCCTGTGGCAGCTCCTCCTGGAGGTTTCGGGTCAGATTAAGGAGCCCTGCACCCTGCCGGTCGAGGGTCTTATCAGAACGGCGCAGCAACTAACTGACTCCACAAGGGCGGTGAAGCGGGCATCCATGCCTGCACACCCCGTCAACTGCCTCCAGCTGTAGGAACCTGACGCGGAGGAGATCAACGTCATCACCAGGAGGCGGCCACCCTATCACCAGAATAAAGAAAGGCCGGGGCTTTGCTATTACCATCGGAAGTTCAGCAAGGACGCTCAGAATTGTGAAGCCCCCTGCCTTTTCGCCCATCCAAAAAACGGGGGAGGCAGCGGCCAACAGAACAGGCCGCCATGGCAGCAGAAGCACCCAGGAACCCCGCACCAATAGGGTTCTATGTCCACGACACTGTCGCCGGCAGGAAAATGCTAATCAACACAGGAGTCTTGCAGTCAGTGTTCCTGCCTTCCAGAGAGGACTGCAAACGCCCGCTGGACCCAGCTGCCTCCTTGACAGCCACCAATGGGTCCCCCATCCTCTCCTACGGCATCAAGCTCCTGTTGGTCTCCATCCTGGGTCAGAGATACAAGTGGAACTTCATCGTCGCGGACGTGAGGACCCCACTCCTGGGTGTGGACTTCCTGGCCCACTTCGGACTGGCAGTTGACGTTGGCCGCAAACGCCTGCTGGACACCGAGTCCTGCCAGTCCCTGCCCCTGGCGCCGGGCCCTTGTGCACCCACAGTATGTTCCGTCACTCCCCAACAGTATGCCTCCCTCCTGAAGGAATTCCCTGAGGTGTTCAGGCCCAAACTTTGTCAGATGCCCGAAGCCCCAGCCAAGCAAGGAATTTACCACCACATCAAGATGAGGTGCCCCCAACGCACGCAAAGTTCCGGAGGCTTCCTCCTCAGTACCTTCAGGAGGTCAAGAATGCTTTCGCTGAAATGGAGCGTATGGACATATGCAGAAAGGCCTCCAGCCTGTGGGCCTCTCCCCTTCACATGGTGCAGAAACCAGACAGCTCCTGGAGACCCTGCGGTGACTACAGGCGGCTCAACCTCACTACAGAACCAGATCACTACCCCCTCCCAAACATGCAAGACCTCACAGCTTCTTTCAACGGGGCCAAAATATTTTCAAAATTAGATCTGTTAAAGTCCTATTTTCAGGTACCAGTAGCTCCAGAAGACATTCCCAAAGCCGCCATCATCGAGGTCATATGTCTTCGCCTTCTCCACCTTCGGCCTGAGGAATGCAGGGGCGACTTTCCAGAGACTGATGGACAGCATCCTGGGGGACCTGAACTTCTGCGTCTGCTACGTCGATGACATCCTAATTTTTTCCAGGTCCCACAAAGAACACCTGCGGCACATCTGGAAGGTCCTGCAGTGCCTGCAGGAGAATGGCCTCATCATCAGGTTCGACAAGTGCACCTTTGGCATCGAAAGAGTCGACTTCCTTGGCCACAAGATATCCCTGGGAGGCGTCCGCCCACTTGCATCAAAGGTTGAGGCTGTCGTCCGATTCCCCACCCCTTCCTCCATCAAGGGTGTACACGAATTCCTCGGGATGGTCATCTACTACAGGAGGTTCATCCTCGGGGTCGGCCACACCATTGCCCCCCTTACAGAGATCCTGAAGGGCCATCCGAAGTCCTTAGTGTGGGGCCCCAACCATCAGCGGGCCTTTTCCCTGATGAAGGCCACCCTCACCAAGGCAACAGCCTTGCCCCACCAGGACCCCAATGGCCCCCTCCAGCTAACAACGGACGCCAGCAACGTCGCCTGTGGGGCCGTCCTGGAGCAGGTCGTCAACGGAGCCCCTCAGCCCATTGCCTTCTTCAGCAGGAAGCTCAGCCCCACCGAGTCCCGCTACAGCACCTTCGACAGGGAACTCTTCGTGGTGTACCAGGCGGTATGCCACTTCAGGTTCCTCCTGGAGGGTACGCCCTTCACAATTTGGATGGACCACCAGCCGCTGGTCCACACCTTCACAAAGCTGGGGGATGCACGGTCCTCCAGGCAGCAGCGGCACCTCACGGCCATCGCAGAGTTCACCTGCACCATCAAATACCTCCCCGGCAGGAAGAACCCTGTAGAGGACGCCCTCTCAAGAGTCGAAATTAATCCGGTGCAGCTCGGGATCAACTACGAGGACCTCGCCCGGGAACAGGCCACTGACCCAGTGATTCCAGCTTACCGCACCGCCATTACGTCGCTGAGGTGGAAGGACGTGCCCCCCGCCCCAGGGGGCCCAACACTGCTGAGCGACGTGAGCACTGGCCATCCCCGCCTACTGGTGCCCGCCTCCCGCCGTCGCCTGGTCTTCGACATCATCCACGGACTGTCCCACCCCTCCAGCAGGATGACGGCCAAGCTGCTAGCAGAGAAGTTCATCTGGCACGGTATATGGAAGGACGCAACGGCCTAGGCGCTGCAGTGCATTTAGTGCCAGACCAGCAAAGTAGGACGTCACACCAAATCAGGGGTGGGCGACTTTCCTCAGCCGGGAAGACGGTTCGGGCACATCCACGTCCTCTTCTCCCATCAGGAGGAGCCAGATGCCTTCTGACAGTCATCGACCGCTCCACCAGGTGGCCCGAAGCGACGCCCACGGAAGAAGCCACTGCCAGTGCGTGTGCCGAGGCCCTCCTCTCCAGCTGGATCTGCCGGTTCGGTGTCCCGGACCACATAACTACGGACAGGGGCCCAGCTTTCCTGTCTGAGCTGTGGACCGCCCTGGCATGCCTGCGAGGACCACTCACCACAGCACCACCACCTACAACCCCGCAGCCAACAGATTGGTGGAAAGGTTCCACAGGTCTCTGAAGGCGTCCCTCATGGCTTGTTGCACCACCAACAATTGGAAGTACCAGCTTCCCTGGGTCCTCCTCGGGTTGAGGACCGCCCCCAGAGCCATCGGTGACCTGTCCACAGCTGAAAAAGTCTATGGGGAGTCCCTCGTTGTCCTGGGTGAACTCATCATGCAGGACCAGGACAACCTAACAACACAGAGGTTCCTTGACAGGGTCGGAAAGTTCGCCCCCTGCCAGTGGATGTATACCGACAGGATGTCCCCCTTCATGCCTCCCAGTCTGTCCTCCACCCCACATCTTCATCAGGAACGACGCCATCTGCCCGCCCTTAACCAGGCCCTACAGGGTACCTCTCCTCGTGCTGGCAAGGAACAAAAAGGCATTCTGGGTGGCCATCCACGGGAAGGATGACTGGGTGTCGGTAGACCGCATCAAGCCCACAATCATGGAGGAGGACGTTGGTGGCACTCCCCAGTGCCCCCTGCAGGAGACGTCGCCCCCTCAGCCCACCCCGTCCACAAGAAAGTCGCATGGGCGCCTCCAGAAGGCCCTGGGCCCAGGCAGAGGAACAACCAACCACTCCCATATGCAATGCACCGAAGTTGAATGCACCCCCCAGCTGACATCGAGGAGCTGCAGCCCTCTCCGCCGCCCCTCCAGATACCTGCCTTGATCAGACGTTACTTACATCTTGAGGGGGGGGAGTATTATAAAGTCCCCGCTAAATGGGTTTTCTGTGAAGAACCTCCCGTTTTCTACAGTGCCTTTTCGCCTGACCCTAGGTCAGGGTAATCAGCCCTATTTTTACTATGTAATTGTACATTCATTACCTATCCATTTGTACCCTTGTATATTGTGTATGTGTCAGAGTATCTTTGTGTTTAATTTACTATTTTTATCTGTCACATTATCTGTATGTATAAGAGGTGCAAAAGAAATGAGCAGGTAAAAGTTACTGCTGCTTTATTCAAGGTCCAGGCAGTTTATATAGCGGCTGACTGGCGTTGGGCCGCGGGGAGACAATGAAACCAAGGGTGACCTGAGGTCAATAACAATTAATAAATAAATACAGCGAACGAGTACAATATACAATGTAACAATAGACAGAATTAAAGTTGAGTATAATCTTGATGCCTGCGAAAGAAGAAATACACGGTACACAGTTGATGAGCAAATAAATAATTGCATATAGAGTTTAACAATTAAAAACTTATGTGACCTGGCCCGATTGCGTGACGAATCGTAGGTACAAAGAAAATGGGTCGTCATCAAAGAAAACTTGCTTAGCGAGGACTTTACAAACAACATGATCAGCAGAGACTGTACAAGATGGCTTTATAAATACTCCCCCCCCCAAGACGTAGGTAACGTCTGATTAATCGGCGTATCTGCTGGGGTGTTGAAGAGTGCCCCGGCTGCATGAGGACAACGGAGGGACGTCCTGTGTGCGAGGGTGGCTGAATGTGGGTGTGTGCGGCCTCTTATGGGGGCGGCCACGCTTCTGCTTCTTTCCAGGGCCCGGTTGTGGTGGTGACTGCGCCGGCTGAGGTTGCGGTGTGCTGCCGGTTGAGTCCTCCTCCAGGAGGGCGGGTTTGACCTGGTCGATTGACACCCAGTCGTTCCTTCCGTGGAGTGCGAGCAGGAATGCCTTGCTGTTCCGCTCCAGCATGCGGAAGGGCCCCTTGTAGGGCCTGGTCAGTGGCGGGTGGACGGTGTCATCTCTGACGAAGACGTGAGTGGTGGAGGCCAGCCCCGGGTGGCGTGAAGGTGGCCGACCTGTCGGTATATGTTCTCTTGTAGGGGACGAACTTGCTGACGATTTTGCGAAGCCTCTGGATCGATGGGTTGTGGCGATCCTCTGTCACTAGTTCGCCCGGGACCACGAGGGGCTCGCCGCAGGTTTTCTCGGCTTCAGAAGGGGCGCTGTCGGCCCTGGGGGCGGTTCTCAACCCGAGGAGGACCCACGGCAGCAGGTACTTCCAGTCCTCGGCGGTACAGCGGGCCATAAGGGACGCTTTCAGGGACCTGTGAAAACACTCGACCAAGCCGTTGGCGGCTGGGTTGTACGCTGTGGTGGTGTGATGAGCTGTTCCCAGCAGCTGGGCCAGGGCGGACCACAATTCGGAGAGGAAGGCGGGGTCCCTGTCGGTCGTGATGTGGTCAGGGACGCCGAAGCGGCTGATCCAGCTGGAGAGTAGGGCCTCGGCACAGGCGCTGGCGGTGGCTTCTTGCATTGGTGTGGCTTTGGGCCACCTTGTCGAGCGGTCTACCACCGTCAGGAAATATCTGGACCCACCCGATTGGGGAAGGGGCCCAACGACGTCGATGTGCACATGGCCGAAACGCTGCCCTGGCTGCGGGAACTCGCCTACCCCGGATTCGGTGTGCCGCCCCACCTTGCTGGTTTGGCAATGCAGGCACTGTCTCGCCCAGGTCCTCGCGTCCTTCTGCGCTCCTTGCCAGACGAACTTCTCTGACAGCAGCTTTGCCGTTGTCCTGCCGGAGGGGTGTGACAGGCCGTGGATGATGTCGAATACCTGGCGGCAGCAGGAGGCTGGCATTAGGGAGTGGGGCTGACTGGTGCTGATGTCGCAGAGGAGATTTGGGCCCCCAGGGACCCTGGGCACGTCCCTCCACTTTAGGGACGTGATGGTGGTGTGGTAGGCTGGGGTCTCTGGATCGGCGGCCTGCTCCCTGGCGAGGTCTTCGTAGTTGATTCCCAGCTGCACCACATTTAGCTCGACCCTGGAGAGGGCGTCTGCCACAGGGTTTTTCCTGCTGGGGAGGTATTTGATGGAGCAGGTGAACTAGGCGATGGCCGAGAGATGCCGTTGCTACCTGGAGGACCACGTGTCCCCTTGCTTGGTGAAGGCGTGGACCAGCGGTTGGTGGTCTGTGTAGACTGTGAAGGGCATGCCCTCCAGGAGGAACTTGAAGTGCCGGACTGCGTGGTACACAGCGCAGAGTTCCCTGTCGAAGGTGCTGTAGCGGGCCTTTGCAGGGTTGAACTTCTTGCTGAAGAAGGTGATGGGCTGGGGGACGCCATTGATGACCTGTTCCAGGACAGCGCCACAGGCGACACTGCTGGCGTCCGTTGTCAGCTGGAGGGGGGCGTTGGGATCCTGGTGGGCCGAGGAGGTTGACTTGGCGAGGACAGCCTTCGTCAGGGAGAAGGCCTGCTGCTGGCTGGGTCCCCACAACAAGGATTTTGGTCAGCCTTTCAGGGTCTCCATCAAAGGGGCCGTGGTGTGTGCGATCCCGGGGATGAACCTCCTGCAGTAGTTCACCATCCCCAGAAATTCTTGGACGGCCTTGACGGAGGTGGGAACGGGGAACCTGGTGATGGCTGCGACTTTGGATGTGAGCGGACGGACGCCATCTGGGGATACCTCGTGGCCCAGGAAGTCGGCCTTCTGTACGCCGAAGGTGCATTTGTCAAAACGTACGACGAGGCCATTCTCCTGCAGGCGCTGCAGGACTGCCTGGATGTGTTTCTGGTGCCCCTTGTGGGACCTGGAAAATATAAGGATATCAGCTACATAGCAGACGCAGAACTTTAGGTCCCCAAGGATGCTGTCCATGAGCCACTGGAAAGTCGCCCCAGCGTTCCTCAGGCCGAATGTTGAGAAGGCGAACACATAGGACCCGAAAGGTGTGATGATGGCAATCTTTGGTATATCCTGTGGCGCGACCGGTACCTGAAAATAAGGTTTTAAAAGATCCAACTTAGTAAATATTTTGGCCCCATGGAAGGAGGTCGTGAGGTCCTGCATGTTTGGCAGGGGATAATGGTCAGGTTCCGTTGTCAGGTTGAGTTGCCTGTAGTCGCCACAGGGTCTCCAGGAACTGTCCGGTTTCTGCACCATGTGGAGAGGGGAGGCCCACGGGCTGGAGGCCTTCTTGCAGATTCCCATTCGTTCCATCTCGGCGAACGCGTCCTTGGCCTCTTGAAGGCGCCGAGGGGGAAGCCTCCGGAACTTCGCATGTGCTGGGGGCCCTTTGTTTTTATGTGGTGATATATGCCTTGTTTGGCTGGGGCCCCAGACTTTTGGCGGAGCTCTGGCCTGAACACGTCAGGGAACTCCGTCAGCAGCTGCGAGTATTGGTGGGGGCGGCCGAGCAGATGGTGGGTGCCTTGGGTCCCGTTGCCAACGGGAGGGACTGGCAGGAGTCTGTGTCCAGGAGGCATTTCCGACCGACGTCCACTGCCAGCCTGAAGTGCGGCAGGAAATCCGCACCCAGGAGCGGGGTCCTAATGTCTGCGACGACGAAGTCCCAGGAGTACCTCCGGCCAAGGATGGAGATCGACAGGGGCCTGGTTCTGTAGGAGAGGATGGGGGACCGTTGGCGGCCGTCAGGGAGGCAGCCGGGTCTGGTTCCTGCTTGCGGTCCTCTCTAGATGCCAGGAAGATTGATCTAATGGCCCCCGTGTCGACCAGCATCATCCTGCTGCCTGACATTCCGTTACCTGTCAAGAATTGTTGAGTTCTCTGCTCATGAATGATGGGCCTCTATCTCAGTATAAGCAGGAGCACCAAAGATTGAATATAACTGAGGCAGACAATTTATAACTGTTGAAGCCTTCATATCGGTATAGGGAAATGCAAAAGGAAATCGTGAATACTCTTCAACTACAGTTAGAAAATATTTGTTCTTGTCTGATCTGCGTAGTGGTCCTTTAAAATCAATATTCAATCGCTAAAATGGCTGAGTAGCCTTCATAAGGTGTGTCTTCTCAGCCCAGTGAAAGTTCGGCTTACACCAGGCACAAAGTACATGAACGGACTACTTGTCGCACCTCTTTTGTCAAGTAGGGTATGCTCTTAGACTTCACAAAATAACATAATCTGATGACTCCTGGGTGGCACAAAACTTACTTTTATGCTTCTTATCAAACATAAAGCTCACAGATCTCTGGTCTGTCCTAATTGTAAAATGCCTACCTGTTAAATAATATTGCCAATGAAAAACCACTTCAATAATAGCTTGTGCCTCCTTTTCAACAGCTGCATAGGACTTCTCAGAACCTTGAAATGTTCTTGAAAAGAAAGCACCAGACGTCCCCCTTAAGAGAGAACTGCCACAATGGTTACCTTGGATGCATCATTTTCTACCTCAAATGGTTGATCTTCATCAGTAACTTGAACTACAGATTTCTTGACATCTAGTTTAAGAGCCTGAAAAGCAGTTTCAGCTTTGCTTCAGGAAATAGGTGGTAATACTTGAGAAATTATAAATCCAGGGAGAATAGTAGGAAAAAAGACCCAGAGCTTGATGAAGTGACTTCTTGTCTTGGGGTACAGGCAGCTCACACAAAGGCCTGAGTTGTTCAGGGTCTGGACGTATCTCTCCCCGTCCCACTTCATAACCAAGAATTTTCAGCCTATCTGTTGCAAAAATGCACTTTTCCTTGTTGTAACTAATGTTTTCTGCACAGAAGCTTCAAGGAATTTTCCAAGGTTAATATTATGTTCTTCTTGTGACTTACCACAAATTGTCACATTGTCCAAATAAGTGTAGGTTCTTTTGAGTTGCTCTTCTTATATAAAATTATCCATGATCCTCTGGAAACAGGCTACTCCATTGGTGACGGCAAAAGGGACTGGTAAATTGATACAGGCCATCATCCACTTCAAATGCTGTACTATGATAGCAGTGACCTATGGTTTTATGATGTGATTAAAACTCTTAGTTAAAGAATAAATAAAAAAATTTAATGCACCACCTGTGCAGTGTCTTTTATTTTTGCAGATCATCACTCACTGAGGTGGCTCAACACTAGTTGTTAGGATTTTTTTTAAATGGTTGCTCGCTTCCAGCTAACAAAATAAATTCCTCTGAACTGGAACATTGATTTCTCTCTGCTGGAGACAACTCAGAGGATGTTAAGGTTTCCTTCTGCCTTCCATCCATCTGCGCTCTCTCCCTCTTTCTCTGCCACGCTTTGTCCTTAACATACTCTATAGAAATCTCAACTCCACACATTTCTGGTATATGCCTGCTTTACAAATTAACAAATTACAGGAGAATCATATTAACAAACTTTTAAACAAATAACATACCAAATTTCACTGACGTCTTACCAACACCTATTTTTTCAAAGCTAAACGTATGTACAAAATCAACATATATATGTAAAATCAAGGTTGTTGAACATCAGAGAAAATGAAAAATTTCCCATTTATTTTTTAATCTGTAACATAAAAACGGTACTACGGGGAACTATGCAAAAAAAATATCATAAACCACACTCTGATAACACTTGCTTAAGAAAAATTATCTCAAAATCTTGCTTTTTAATATAGCTTGCTTAGGTTGTAAAGTCACCAAATCGGCGCCAGGATAGTGTTTCGGCGGCGCCATTAATGTCTCCGCTGAGCTTGTTTCTTTGGTGACTTCCCGTTTTCTTCAAGCTCAATTAGTCATGCCTAAAACGTGCCAGGTCCTTCAATTCCATTGTTGAAATGTTGGATGTGGATCTGTAATAAACTAGCAGTAACTTTTACCTCTGTCTTTGACACCTTGATATGACCACCCCATAAAATTACAGATGGAATCTCTTAGCTACAAATGTACAGTAGTTCTTCTTGAGCCTCTACTTACATAGGTAATTGTAAATATTCCAGCTGTAAAATATCGCAATAGTATGAATCCTAGTCCTTCATTTGATGCACCTGTCCTCATAACAAAAGTCCTATGGAAGTCTGTTACCCATAGTGTCAGTGCATTTCCTGAAGCCTGCTACAGTCCATCAAATGCCTCTTGTTTAGGTTCCTTCCACTTCAGGCATGTTTGATTGTCCCTTCTTCACTCGGTCAGTCAAAGACTGCAAGATTTGTGTAGTTGTTCACAGACTTCCTGTAATAGCCTGAGAATGATCTTACTTTCATTTTAGTCTTAGGTTGTTATGCATCCTGTATATTTGTCAGCTTTGCTTCATCTATTCTATTGCGATCATATTGCAGGTGACTAGTGTCTGAGGAATTCTGCCTCCCTGTATCCTTCTATGCAAAATGTCTCCAGGCTGCTGGAATTGACCAGGATTATGTAACAACTACTTGTCGTCATGCAGTGAGTTTGCCATAGTCATTGAGATCTGAGAGGAACTAAATATTAACCAGCAGCAAGAAAGTGGGGTAGGGGACAGAGGACAGAAAACTCATCTCTTCCCCCCGAGTTGCCTGCAGACCCTCAGAATTCAGCACCACAAAAAGTTAAAATAATTATCTTTTTTCTTTTGGCATAGCTGGAAGAAAAGAGTCTTTCTGACCTTGCCAATAATCCACGCCCCTCAACCACCTCCTTGAATTAAGATCAGTAGATCTCCTAAATTTACCAGTTTTGGGTGGCATTTTAAACTAAGATTTGAAAACCACAGGGCTAAATCTTCCTTCGCCAACCACCTTTACAAAGCGTGATGTAAAATAGGTGCAGTTAACCAGGATGCCTGTCGTCACCTCCAGTGTGCTTTTTTTTTATTGCTAACTCCGTCAAGGCATGGTGACAGAATAAGCATAACTCACTGAATTAGCAGTGGAGAAGGGGTTAGATGGATACAAAAGTGAATGAATCGATAAAAGGACAAAAATTTAGCCAACAGAGACTGACTGAGACCAAAATAGTAAAAGAGGAATCTGAGGACCCGGGCATATGAAAACAAAGTGGTTCGAAAAGGAAGACAAGAAGCTGAAAGACAGACAGCCCTTCAAACAGAAAAGCAAGTTAGGAGACCCTGCGCACTACAGGCAACGCTCAACATTGCAACGGAGCCCGGCTCACTACCTGGCGACCCAATATGCGTTGCCTCACGGTGCTGTTCAAGTAATACAAGAAACTGAAAGACGGAGGCCAGCAGGAAGAGAAAGCAAGAACCCAGGGCCTAAAAACAGTAGCTGAAAGGACACCGTCTAATAAGATGATGCAAGAGAAGACAGGAAGCTGAAAGTCAGAGTCTTCCCAGCAAGACAGAGGACCGACAGACACCAGACCCGGCCGAAAGACACAAAGCTTAAACCCCATCCTCTCCTAAGGCACCAGGCTCCTGAAAGAGGAGAGCTTAAGGGACTTCAAGGGACAAGGAACCCCAGTAAGACAAGAAGATTTTCGGGCGACTTCGGCCTGCTGGTCGAGAGAAGAGGTGAGACAAGCGCCCTCGATACTCCTGCGGTCTCTCCGTTAAGCAAGAGACCCAGACCCAATCAGACAAGAAGCCCCCACCAGTATGGACACCTTCTGTCGGAAAGCAAGAGAAGAAGTAAGACAAGAAGCTGAAAGACCCGGGGCCCCCCAAGAAGCATAAACAAGAGACTAAGTAAGACAAGAAGCTAAAAGATGGAGAGCTTAAGAAGAGAAAAAGAGAGATGGAACAGACAAGGGCATCTGAAAGATGGAAAGCCTAAGAAGAGAAAAGCAAGCCTCCCCCTCAAGAAGGTAAAAGATGGAACCTTAAGAAGGCTCCTGGAGACCCTGTAAGACAAGCGGCTCAACATGGAGAGTTTAAGAAGAGAAAGCAAGACTCACCCTAAGACAATAAGCTGAAAGATGGAGAGCCTAAGAAGAGAAAGGGGCCAGAAGTAAGACACTAAATTGGACCTTCTTAAATCTTAAAGCAAGGTACCTGACAAGAAGCTGACATACCAAAGAGAGCAGCCATCAAGCAAGAGAAAAGTAAGACAAGTGTTGGAAGATGAAGAGCCTTGAAGAAGGCAAGAGGAACGAAGAAGTAAGACAAGAAGCAGCGGCTCAAAGATGGAGATCCTGGGGACCTAAAAAAGCAAGAGAAGACAAGAAACTGAAAGACAGAGACATTAAGAAGACAAAGCAAGAGTCCTCCAAGCCCCACAAAAGCTGAAAAGTTTCGAGAAGTGTAAGAAGGGAAGGCAAGATTCCAAAAAGCTGAAAGACAGAGAGCTCTTACATCGAAGAGGCAGCCAAGAGCCAACACACCCACCTCCATCAAACCGTCCAGGAGTTAATAAGGGATGGAAAGACTACAAGCTGTTCAAGACAGGAGCGCTTAAGAAGAGAAAGCAAGAGGAAGTTCTAAGACAAGTCAAAACTGAGAGCCCTGTCTTGGGGACCCAGCCAGAGAAGGCAAGAAGCTGAAAGACAGATACCTCAAAAATAGAAAGAAAGAGAAGACTGCAAGCTGAAAGACAGAGATCTTAAGAAGAGAAAGCAAGAGAAGAGAATTTCTGATGCTGTTGAAAGCAAAGCATTTGATGAGAAAGCCCAAGAAGAGTCAGCAAGACAAGTTCAGTCCCGCAGACAGTCCGCTAGCACCTTACAGAAGAAAAGAGAAGATAAGAAGCTGAAAGATAGAGCTTATGAAGAGAAAGCAAAAGAAGATTTAAGACAAGAAGCTGATAGGCAGAGAGCTTAAGAAGAGGAAGCAAGAGAAGAGAAGATAAGAAGCTGAAAGACAGAGCTTATGATGAGAAAGCAAAAGAAGAGTTAAGACAAGAAGCTGATAGACAGAGAGCTTAAGAAGAGAAGGCAAGAGAAGAATTAAGACAAGAAGCTGACAAACAGAGAGCTTAAAAAGAGAAAGCAAGAGAAGGCAAGAAAATGAAAAACAGAGAACTTAAGGAGAGAAAGCAAGAGAAAAATAAGAGAAGCTTAAAGCACAGAGAGCATATGAAAAGAAAGCAAGAGAAGACAAGAAGCTGAAAGACAAATAACTTAAGAAGAGAAAGCAAGAGAAAAATAAGACAAGAATCTGAAAGACAGAGAGCTTAAGAAGAGAAAGCAAGAGAAGACAAGAAGCTGAAGGACAAAGAGCTCAAAAAGAGAAAGCAAGAGAGACAAGAAGCTGAAACACAGAGAGCTTAAGAAGAGAATGCAAGAGAAGAAGCGGGTCAGGAAGATGAAAGACAGAGAGCTTAAGAAGAGAAAGTAAGAGAGACAAGAAACTGAAAAACAGAGAGCCCCTTAGAGATCAAGAGGATAAGATAAGAAGCTGTGGTAGAGCCAGAGCTTAAGAAGAGAAAGCAAGAGAAGACAAGAATCTGAAAGACAGCGCTCAAGAAGAGAAAGCAAGAAAGACAAGAAGCTGAAAGACAGAGCTCATGAAAAGATGAAAAGAAAGCAAGAGAACACAAGAAGCTAAAAGACAAAGAGCTTAGGAAGAGAAAGCAAGAGAAGAAGTAAGAAAAGAAGCTGAAAGACTAAGAGCTCAAGAGGACCAAAGCGAGAACAAGCGTTGAAAAACAGGCCTGGTGGAACAGAGAAAGTAAGAAAAGTCATCCTCAAGGCCTGCTGAAAGACAGAGAGCCTGGAAGACCCCGGCAAAAACGAAGCAAAGAGAAGAGGTAAGACAAGGAGGTGAAAGAAGACCGCCCCAGAAGAGAAAGCAAGAGAAGAAGTAACACAAGCTAAAAACCTCAGAGAGCTTAACCCCAAGAGGTGCAGTAAGACAAGAAGCTTAAAGATGGAGAGCTTAAGAAGAGAAAGCAACAGAAGAAGAAAGTCAAGAGGCTTAAAGATGGCGAGCTTAAGAAGAGAAAGTAAGAAAAGACAGGAAGATGAAAAGCAGAGAGCTTAAGAAGAAAAAGCAAGAGAAGACAAGAGGCTGAAGGACAGAGTGCTCAAGAAGAGAAAGCCAGAGAAGACAAGAAGATGAAGACAGAGACCTTAAGAAGAGAAAGCAAGAGAAGAAAAGAAGATAAAACCTGAGAGTTTAAGAAGAGAAAGCAAGAGAATACTAGCAGCTGATGGGTAGACAACTTATGAAGAGAAAACAAGAGAAGACAAGAAGCTGAAGGACAGAGAACTTAAGAAGAGAAAGCAAGAGAAGACAAAAATCTTAAGCACATTGAGCTTAAGAAGAGAAAGCAAGAGAAAACAAGAAGCTGAAAGACAGAGAGCTTATGAAGAGAAGGCAAGAGAAGACAGGAAGCTGAAAGATGGAGAGCTTAAGAACAGAAGGCAAGATAAGAAAGGAAGCTGAAAAACAGAGAGCTTAAGAAGAGAAGGCAATAGAAGAAGTAAGAAAAGAAGCTGAAAGACGGAGAGCTTAAGTAGAGAAGGCAAGAGATGACAGGAAGCTGAAAGACAGCTTAAGAAGATAAGGCAAGAGAAGAAGTAAGTCAAGAAGCTGAAAGACGGAGAGCTTAAGAAGAGAAAGCAAGAGAAGAAGTAAGACAAGAACCTGAAAGACAGAGAGCTTAAGAAGAGAAAGCAAGAGAAGAAGTAAGACAAGGAGGTGAAACAGGAGAGCTTAAGAAGAGAAAGCAAGAGAAAAAGTAAGATAAGAAGCTGAAAGAAAGGGAGCTTAAGAAGAGAAAGTAAGAGAAGAAGTAAGACAAGAAGCTTAAAGATGGAAAGCCTAAGAAGAGAAAGCAAGAGAAGTAGTAAGACAAGAAGCTGAGAGACGGAGAGCTTAAGAAGAGAAAGCAAGAGAAGAAGTAAGACAAGATGGAATCTTAAAACAAAAAGCAAGAGAAGAAGTAAGACAAGAAGCTGAAAGATGGTTCTTCTTGAGAAATCAAGAGAAGACATAGAAACTGAAAGACAGAGACATTAAGAAGACAAAGCAAGAGAAGAAGTAAGACAAAAGCTGATCGCAAGAGAACTTAATAAGAGAAGGCAAGAGAAGACAAAAAGCTGAAAGACAGAGAGCTTAAGAAGAGAAGGCAAGAGAGGACAAGAAGCTGAAAGACAGAGACCTTAAAAATAGAGAGCAAGAGAAGACTACAAGCTGAAAGACAGAGAGCTTAAGAAGAGAAAGCAAGAGAAGAAATAAGACAAGAAGGTAAAAAATCTGAGAGCTTAAGAAGAGAAAGCAAGAGAAGACAAGAAGCTGAAAGACAGAGACCTTAAGAATAGAAAGCAAGAGAAGACTACAAGCTGAAAGAAGAAGAAGCAAGAGAAGAGAAGACAAGAAGCTGAAAGACAGAGCTTATGAAGAGAAAGCAAGAGAAGAGTTAAGACAAGAAGCTGATAGACAGAGAGCTTAAGAAGAGAAATCAAGAGAAGAGGAGAAGCTGAAAAACAGAAAACTTAAGAAGGGAAAACAAGAGAAAAAGTAGGACAAGAAGCTGAAAGACAGGGAGCTCATGAAAAGAAAGCAAGAGAAGACAAGAAACTGAAAGACAGACAACTTAAGAAGAGAAAGCAAGAGAAGAGAAGAAGCTGAAAAACTGAGAACTTAAGAAGGGAAAACAAGAGAAAAAGTAAGACAAGAAGCTGAAAGACAGAGAGCTTATGAAAAGAAAGCAAGAGAAGACAAGAAACTGAAAGACAGACAACTTAAGAAGAGAAAGCAAGAGGAAAAAATGAGACAAGAAGCTGAAGGACAGACAGCTTTTTTTGAAAAGAAAACCCAGAAGACAAGAAGCATGGTGACAGAGAACCTAAGAAGAGAAAGTGGAGAAGAGTTAGATGGATACAAAACAGAAACTGAATCGAAAAGGAAAAAAGAGAAAAAGTAAGACAGGAAGCTGAAAGACAGAGAGCTCATGAAAAGAAAGCAAGAGAAGACAAGAAGCTGAAAGACAGAGAACTTAAGAAGAGAAAGTAAGAGGAAAAAAGCTGAAACAAGAAGCTGAAAGAAGCAAGTTGAGAAGTAATACAAGAAAAAGAAAGAGTTTAAGAGAAAAAGAGAAGACAAAAGCTGAAAGACAGAGAGCTTAAGAAGAGAAAGTAAGAGAGACAAGAAGCAGAAAAACAGAGAGCTTAAGAAGAGAATGCAAAAGAAGAAGTAAGACAAGAAGCTGAAAGACAGAGAGCTTAAGAAGAGAAAGCAAGGGAAGACAAGAAGCTGAAAGGCAGAGCACTCAAGAAGAGAAAGCAAGGGAAGACAAAAAGCTGAAAAACAGAGAGCTTAAGAAGAGAAAGCAAGAGAGACAAGAAGCTGAAAGATAGAGAGCTTAAGAAGAGAAAGCAAGAGAGACAAGAAGCTGAAAAGCAGAGAGCTTAAGAAGAGAAAGTAAGAGAAAAAGTAAGACAAGAAGCTGAAAGACAGAGAGCTTAAGAAGAGAAGGCAAGAGAAGACAAGAAGCTGAAAAACAGAGAGCTTAAGAAGAGAAAGCAAGAGAAGACATGAAGCTGAAAGACAGAGCGCTCAAGAGGAGAAAGCAAGAGAAGACAAGAAGCTGAAAGACAGAGCACTCAAGAAGAAAAGCAAGAGAAGACAAGAAGCTGAAAAACAGAGAGCTTAAGAAGAGAAAGCAAGAGAAGAAGACAAGAAGCTGAAAGATGGAGAGCTTAAGAAGAGAAAGCAAGAGAAGAAGTAAGACAAGAAGCTGAAAGATGGAGAGCTTAAGAAGAGAAAGCAAGAGAAGAAGTAAGACAAGAAGCTGGAAGATGAAGAGCTTAAGAAGAGAAAGCAAGAGAAGAAGTAAGACAAGAAGCTAAAAGATGGAGAGCTTAAGAAGAGAAAGCAAGAGAAGACAAGAAACTGAAAACAGAGAGATTAAGAAGAGAAAGCAAGAGAAGACAAGAAGCAGAAAAACAGAGCTCAAGAAGAGAAAACAAGAGAAGACAAGAAGCTGAAAGACAGAGTGCTCAAGAAGAGAAAGCAAGAGAAGACAAGAAGCTGAAAAAACAGAGAGCTTAAGAAGAAAAAGCAAGAGAAGACAAGAAGATAAAAAATTGAGAGCTTAAGAAGAGAAAGCAAGAGATAAAAAAGACAAGAATAAAAACTAGACTTAAGAAAAAGCAAGAGTAAGACTCTCCTAGGGCTGAAAGACAGATACCTTAAAAAGAAGAACCAATTGAAGACTGCAGCTGAAAGACAGAATCTGAACCAATTACAGTGAGCAAGAATTTCTATCACCAGAAATAAATTCTGTTATTCTTTATTGGCTGGTCGGAAGACAGAGCTTTGCAAAAGCTGAAACAGAACCCACCTTGCCAGTGATGAACTATAAAAAAAGGACAAGAAGCTGAAAATCAGAGAACTTAAGAAGAGAAAGCAAGACAAGAGAAAACAAGAAGCTGAAGGACACAGAGCTTAAAAAGAGAAAGCAAGAGAAGAGAAGACAAGAAGCTGAAGGACACAGAGCTTAAGAAGAGAAGGCAAGAGAAGAGAAGACAAGAAGCTGAAGGACAGAGAGCTTAAGAAGAGAAAGCAAGATAAGAGAAGACAAGAAGCTTAAAGACAGAGAGCTTAAGAAGAGAAGGCAAGAGAAGAGAAGACAAGAAACTGAAGGATGGAGAGCTTACGAAGAGAAAGCAAGAGAAGGCATAAAATGAAAAAACAGAGAGATTATGAAGAGAAAGAAAGAGATGAGAATATAAGGAGATGAATGACAGAGAGCTTAAGAAGAGAAAGCAAGAGGAGAGAAGATAAGAAGCTGAAAGATAGAGAGCTTATGAGGAGAAAGACAGAGAATAGAAGATAAGAAGCTGAAGGACAGAGAGCTTATGAATAGAAAACAAGAGAAGAAAGGCAAGAGAAGAGAGGACAAGAAGCTGAAGGATAGAGAGCTTATGAAGAAAAAGGAAGAGTAAAGACAAGAAGCTGAAAGACAGAGAGCTTAAGAAGAGAAGGCAAGAGAAGAGAAGACAAGAAACTGAAGGATGGAGAGCTTACGAAGAGAAAGCAAGTGAAAAGGAGATAAGAAGCTGAAGGACAGAGAGATTATGAAGAGAAAGAAAGAGATGAGAATATAAGAAGATGAATGACAGAGAGCTTAAGAAGAGAAAGCAAGAGAAGAGAAGATAAGAAGCTGAAAGATAGAGAGCTTATGAAGAGAAAGACAGAGAATAGAAGATAAGAAGCTGAAGGACAGAGAGTTTAAGAATAGAAAGCAAGAGAAGAGAAGACAAGAAGCTGAAGGACAGAGAGCTTAAGAATAGAAAGCAAGAGAAGAGAAGACAAGAAGCTGAAGGACAGAGAGCTTATGAATAGAAAACAGGAGAAGAGAAGGCAAGAAGCTGAAAGATGGAGAGCTTATGAAGAGAAAGACAGAGAATAGAAGATAAGAAGCTGAAGGACAGAGAGTTTAAGAAGAGAAAGCAAGAGAAGAGAAGACAAAAAGCTGAAGGACAGAGAGCTTATGAAGAGAAAGCAAGAGAAGAGAAGATAAGAAGCTGAAAGACAGAGAGATTATGAAGAGAAAGTAAGAGAAGAGTTAACACAAGAAGCTGAGAGACACACAGCTTAAGAAGAGAAAGCAAGAGAAGAAAAGACAAGAAGCTGAAGGACAGAGAGATCATGAAGAGAAAGCAAGAGAAGAGAAGACAAGATGCTGAAGGACAGAGAGCTTATGAAGTGAAAGCAAGAGAAGAGAAGACAAGAAGCTGAAAGACAGAGAGCTTATGAAGAAAAAGCAAAAGAAGAGTTAGGACAAGAAGCTGAAAGACAGAGAGCTTAAGAAGAGAAAGCAAGAGAAGAGAAGACAAGAAGCTGAATGACCGAGAGCTTAAGAAGAGAAAGCAAGAATAGAGAAGACAAGAAGCTGAAGGACAGAGAACTTATGAAGAGAAAGCAAGAAGACAAGAAGCTGAAGGACAGAGAACTTAAGACCTTACAGCAAGAGAAGTTGCCCCAAATCTTAGTGTGAGAGCTTTGATGTCTAAGAGAATTGAAAACAAGATCTGAAAGACAGAGAGCATCTTCCAGTCTTGGATGGTCTGGGATGCATCTTAGATGAAAGTTGAGAGATTCTTAAACACATCTAAGCTCACTCAAGATGTTCAGATGAGCTGGTAGCGCATTGAAAAACAGATTATCGATGCTGGTGAGAAGGTGGATTAATGTCCTGTGTGCTTTCTAGTGTTCCTGGTATAGTTTTGGGCACTATTAATGACAGGAAGCTGAAAGACAGAGATATTTTTAAGGCCATTATGTTTTCGGAATTCCTTCAATCTGAATGCTGATGTAGCGTTCTCTTCTCCTTTCAAGAATAAATTTAGAGAAGTAGTAAGTTCAATTCAAGAAACTTCTGAAAGACAGATGAGCTTAAGAAGAGAAAGCTCTAGTGCAATAAGACAGGAAGTGAAAGGAGAGCTATAAGCAATATTCAAGCAAGAGACAAAAGATAAAGCTAAAATGTGTTCAGCTTGTTTTGAAGTGCTGAAACAACATTCCCATTTTGCTTTGCAAGACCAATAGCTTAAAGATGGAAAGCCTATTCAACATCACAGCAAGAGAACTGCTTCCTTGACAAGAATTGAGAGATTATTAGAGCTTTATATGATATAGCAGAAAAAGCACCATAGTTCATTGATTCAAATTTATCAGAGTTAAATACAAAAATCTCTGCCCATTTAAAACAAAGCAAGAGAGTTCCTAAGACAAGCAATTTCTCTGAATTCTGGTGTCATCTGAGAGAAATCAAGAGAGACATGATTACTGAAGACAGCAATCAAATCACAAAGCAAGAATACAGCTAAGACAAAAGCTGAACACAGATATTAATAAGCTTCAAGAAAGACAAAAAGCTGCAATCACTACAGAGAGCTTAAGAAGAGCAAAATTCTTTTATCCATCTTCCTGAACAATGTTAAAGACAATTTTTTAAAAATAGATGATCTACCTGAAAACAGAGAGCAAAGTCTAGAGAAAACCAGAAGAAATAAGACAAGAATAAAAATCTGTTGAGCTTAAGAAGTAGAAAACCATGAAGACAATACTGAAAACAGAGATTTTTCAAAATGTTTCAAAGCAAGATATTTTTTTTGATTACCCTTTCATAAACTTTCAAATAAGAAGATGTCTGACTCAAGACAAATTACTGAAGTCTTGAACCATTTTGAAAGCAAGAATATAAGAATTTAAGACATCAAGAATCTTGCTGTATCTACAGAGAGTCTTAAGAAGAGAAATCAAGAGAAGATTGAATGAACCAGCTTAAAATATGAGGTAAACCATCTGAAGGGAAAACAAGAGAAAAAGCCTGGACAATAAGCTGAAAGACAGGGATCTATATCCGAAAAGAAAGCAATATTTTCAAGAAACTTATTTCAGACATTATCTTCAAGAGTCAATTCTAGGTAAATTCAAGAATCTTTCTGCTAAAAACTGAGAACTTATTTCCTTTTTTTAAACAAGAAAAAAGTTCAACAAGAAGCTGAAAGACAGAGATCTTTTTGCATATTGTTATAAAGAAAGACAAGAAACTGAATGGTTTCCAGACAACTTAAGAATAGAGAAACAAATGAAAAATTTTAGACAATTTAACTGAAAGACAGACTCTTATCAAAAGAACCGAAGGGAGGAGACAAGAAGCTGAAAGACAGAAATGGTCGAAGAGTGAGAAGGTGTCTGTCTTCAAAAGGCCACTGGTACTTAAGAAGATAACAAGAACAAAAAAAAGACAGAAGCTGAAAGACAGAGAGCTTGATGAAAAGAAAGCAAGAGAAGACAATTCGCTGAAAGACAGAGAATTTAAGAAGGAAAGGAATGAGGAAAAAAATAAGACAAGCTGAAAGATCAGTGGTTGAAGAAGAACCTGAAAAGAAACTGTTTCGAAAACAAGCTCCCTGAATCGGAGACAGAGAACTGCTTGAATGAGATAAGTTTTGAGTTTTTACAAGATTAATTATTTTTCCAAAACAGAGTTCTTAGCTTAAGATCTGAGAGTTATTATTTGTTTAAGCATAATAAGAAGTAAGACAAGAAGCTGAAAGACAGATTATTAAACCTGTTCAAGGGAAGACAAGAAGCTGTTCATGGTGAGCACATCAAGAAGCCTGTCCGATTGAATGGAAGACAAAACAGCTTTAAAACAGAGATTATTTGTTCCATAGTTAGTAAGCAAGAGAGACAAGAAGCTGAAAATCATGATGAGCCAGAGCTTAAAAGAAAGCAAGAGAGACAAGAAATTTCTGAAAAGCAGAGAGCTTAAGAAGAAAAGTAAGAGTGTAAACGAGACAAGAAGCTGAAAACTGAGAATTATCTAGAGAGGTTTTACTAGGATGAAAAACAGAGAGCTTAAGAAAGAAAGGAAGACATTTAGATCATGAAGGAGAAGACAGTTTCAAGGGTAAGAGGAGAATGAAGAGAAGACAAGAAACTCAAAGACAGAGCTGAAGAAGAGACATGGTTGTTGAGACAAAGAAGCTGAAAACAGAGAGAGGACTTGAGAAAGTGAAAGAATGAAGACATGAAAAAGACAGAGCGCTCAAGAGAGAAATTAAAGAGACACAGACAAGCTGAAAGACAGAGCACTCAAGAAGAAAAATAATGAAGATGACAAGAAAAAGGAAAAACAGATTTTATGAAGAGAAAGAAAAGAAGACAAGGAATGGGCTGAAAATCAGAGTCTATTTTGTTAATGTAGAGAAAGCAAGAAGACAAGAAAGGAAAATCAGTCTGATTAAGTAGGTAAAGAAGAGAAGACAAAAGCAGAAAATTAGAGCTCAAGAAGAGAAAACAGAAGACAAGAAGCTTTGAAAGACAGAGTGCTCAGACTTAAAGATTTTGCTCGGATAAAGGCTAAAATGCAAGATTGCTGAGATCTAAAAATATAGAAGACTTTGAAGAAAAAGCAAGATATTGACAAGAAGATTAAAAATTGAGAGTCTAAGAAGATTTGCAAGAGATAAAAAAAGTTAAGAACTGCAGGTTGAGTTTAAGAAAGCTGCAATGGCTGATGAAGCTTTCACTGACGACAAAATTTTGAAGGAAACAAAGTTTATTTTATGTAGAAGAAGCAAAGAGGATTTTCAGGAATTAAAGAGCAGTAGGAATCTGAACCAAAATGTATAGTGATTTAGATAGAATGAATTTCTATCACCAGAAATAAATTCCTGTTATTCTTATTGGGGCAGAGGATGCCAATTAAATGTTATAACTGAGGAGAGTGCTGGCTGAGAAAAGGAAGACCACCTTGAGGGATGAACTATAAAAGAGAGACAAACCAGTTGCTGGTAATCAGGGAACTTGGTAGAGAGAAAGCAGTAAGACAAGAAAACAAGAAGCTGAAGGAGACAGAGTCAAAGAGTGTCCAAGGTAGATAGACAAGGAAGCTGGTAGGGGTAAAAAGAGCTTATCCTCAGAAGAGACAGGTAAGAGAAGAGACAAGATTTTGAAAGGACAGAGAGTTTTGAGTATGAAGGTAAGAAAATGCTTGATTAAGAGAAAAGAGGTAAAGACATGAGACTATATTTTTGTTGTCTGATTATGCAAGAGAAGAGAAGACTGTTGTGGAAGAAACTGAAGATGGAGAGATTTAATATTGAGAAAGCAAGATATTGGTGGTAACAAGGTTTTAAGGACAGAGAAATATATGAAGAGAAAGAAAGAGAAGCTTAGGATGAATATCCGAGATGAATGACAGAGAGCTGTCACACGAGAATGAGAAAGGGGAAGATGAGATAAGATAAAATTGATTTCTCTGAGGAGGAGAAATTTGAGAGTAGAAGATAAGGCTTTGAAGGACTAGAGAGAATGAATCAAAATCAAGAAAATGACAAGAGAAGATAGAGCAAGGCCTTTTCAAATAAGGAAATTGATAACACAGAGGTAGGGTATTATGTTGAAGATGGGTTATTAAAGAAAATTTAGACTGAAGAATAGCTGCTAGTGCAGAATGGGAAGGCAATTACCAAATAGTTGTTCCTGAAATTATAGACCCTCTATTTTACATTTAGCTTACATCAGAATCCATTTAGCAAGTGAAAAAAAGATAAGAAGCTGAAGTCACAATCATTTTATTGAAGAGAAAGAAAGATGTTAAAGAATTTTGTAAGAAGATGAATGACATGTTTGTCAAAAGATAGAAAGCAAACCAGAAATTAAGAAAGCTCCTGAACCCATACCGAGCCATGAAGAGCCATTTCATAGAAGATAATAAGTGAGACATTGTTGGTCCATTGCCAAAGAAAGCAAGGAAATCAGACAAGAAGCTGAAGGACAGATCCACTTAAGAATCCTGAAAGCATTCCATTGAGAATGCTAGCTCTAAGAATATTGTAAATGGGATGTTACAATTTTTCATGAAGTTTGGAAACCTAAAGAGGTTCAGAGGATCAAGGTTGAAATTTGGAGTAATATTTTTAGAAGGAAAGACAGAGAACTAGAAATCAGGCAAGCTGAAGGACAGAGTAGTTTAAGAAGCCAAGGGGCAAGAGAAGAAAAGACAAAAAACTTGAAGACAGAGAGCTTTTGTTTGGAAACAAAGAAGATTGGGATAAAGCTTGAAATTCAGAGATTATGAAGAGAGAAATAAATGAGTCTTTGGGGTTAACACAAGAAGCTGAGAGTCACACAGGTTAAGAGGACCAAGAAAGATTAAAGATCAAGAAGCTGAAAAGGACAGAGAGATCAACTTGAAGAAAGCAGAGAGGGAAAGAATCAAGAAACATGCTGAAGGACAGAGAGCTTATTGAAGCCCAGCAAGAAGATGAAAAAATACTGAAAGACAGAGAGCTAAAAAAGAAAAAGCAAAAGAAGAGTTAGGACAAGAAGCTGGAAGACAGAGAGCCCTTAATAAAGAGAAGAAAGCAAGAAAGAGATTATGACAAGAAGCTGAAGGAAAAAGAGCTTAAGAAGAGAAAGCAAGAATTTTTCAGAAGAAGACAAAAGCCTGTCATGTTGAATATTGATTTAAAGAGAAAGCAAGAAGAGAGAATATAAGAAGCTGAAGGACCTTACCTTTCAGACCTTACAGTTCGTTTGGGGGTTGCCCCAGGTCCTCAGTGTAAGGCATCTTGATGTCTACCAGAGAATTGCTAATGCATCTTCCGGTATATTTTTCATCTTCCAGTCTTGGATGGTCTGGGATGCATCTTAGATATTTGTTGAGCTTATTCTTAAACACATCTATGCTCACTCCTGTTATGTTCCTCAGATGAGCTGGTAGCGCATTGAATAGACGCTGCATTATCGATGCTGGTGAGTGGTGGATTAATGTCCTGTGTGCTTTCCTTAGTAGTTCTTCCTGGTATAGTTTTGGCACTATTAATCTACCTTTGCTTGCTCTTTTTGATATTTTTAGCTCCATTATGTTTTCCCAATTCCTTCTATCTGTTTCCATGCTTGGATTACCATGTAGCGTTCTCTTCTCCTTTCAAGGTTACTATATAAATTTAAGAATTGTAGTCTGTCCCAGTATTCAAGGTCCTTAACTTCTTCTATTCTAGCTGTAAATGACCTTTGTACACTCTCTATTTGTGCAATATCCTTTTGGTAGTGTGGGTACCATATTATATTGCAATATTCAAGTGGACTATGTACATTGTACGTTTTATAAAGCATAATCATGTGTTCAGCTTTTCTTGTTTTGAAGTGCTCAGAACAACATTCCCATTTTTGCTTTGCATTTTGCCAATAAATTGCTATTTGATCATTGCATAACATATTCCTATTCAACATCACAC
Source organism: Macrobrachium rosenbergii (assembly GCF_040412425.1). Classification (NCBI taxonomy): domain Eukaryota; kingdom Metazoa; phylum Arthropoda; class Malacostraca; order Decapoda; family Palaemonidae; genus Macrobrachium; species Macrobrachium rosenbergii. The sequence continues at coordinate 82,920,298 of NC_089752.1, read as the reverse complement.
CAAGGTCTTTAACTGCTTCCTTGTTTGTGATTGTTTCATTATTAGGTCCTTTATATGCATATAGCATTCCTACTTTATCACCATAGTTCATTGATTCAAATTTATCAGAGTTAAATACCATCCTATTTATCTCTCCCCATTTATATATTTTGTTTAGGTCTCTTTGTAGCGGCAGTTCCTATCTTCATCACAAGCAATTTCTCTACTTATTCTTGTGTCATCTGCAGGAAACTTCTTACTACTGAGTCCTTAACATTACTGTCTATGTCTGCAATCATAATCACAAACAGCAATACAGCTAACACCGTACCTTGTGGTACACCGGATATTACCATTTTCATCCGATTTCTCATCGTTTGCAATCACTATCTGTTTTCTGTTTTGCAAAAATTCTTTTATCCATCTTCCTACTTTGTCAACAATGTTATGTTTTCTAATTTTTTTACTAATATATTATGATCTACCTTGTCAAAAGCTTTTGCAAAGTCTTGGTAAACCACATCTGTATCTTTTTTCATTTATCATATTTTTTTATATATGCTTTCATGGTGGACTAACAGTTGGGTTTGTGTACTTTTTCCGGGTACAAAACCATGTTGTCCTATATTGAACAATCTATTTTTCATTAAATGTTTCATTATATTTTTTTTCATTACCCTTTCATAAACTTTCATAATATGAGATGTCTGACTCACAGGCCTATAATTACTTGCCTCTAGTCTTGAACCACTTTTGAAAGTAGGAGTAATATATGCTAATTTATGCTCATCATAAATCTTGCCTGTATCTATACTTTGTCTTAATAATATTGCTATTCGTGTTAGGTTTGCGATTGAATGAACCACTTTCTTTAACAATATGGCAGGTATGCCATCTGGTCCTTTGCTGATCCATTTTTAATTTCATTAATAGCCTGCACAATATTGGCTTCTGTAATATCTATATCCGATAAGTATTCAATATTTTCATCTCTTATTTCTGTATCATTATCTTCATTGTCAATTCTAGATGTAAATTCACTCTTATATCTTTCTGCTAATATGTTACATATTTCCTTTTTCATTCGTTAATCGCCCTTCAATTCTTAGAACCTGCCTATTTCTACTCTTATTTTATTCATCTTTTTGCATATGAATAAAAAATTTTAGGGTTTTGCTTGATATTTTGTAGGGTCTTTTCTTTAGGTTCCATTTTTCATTTTCTTTTGATTGTATAATCTTCTGTTCTTCATTTTCTATCTTACTTTTAGTTCCATCACTTTCCATGCATTCTTTTCTTTTGCAAGACCTTTTTCCACTTTCTAATTTTCTGGAACAAGATCCTTCTGTCTCTTGGAATTCGTGACTGATGTTTACTTTTTTTCTTCGGTATATATTTTTCCACTATTTCCTCTAATATTTTATATAATATATCGGTATTTACCTGTATATTATCACTTACAAATATGTTTTCCCATTCTTTGTTTAATTCTTCATTTATTTTTGACCAATTTATATTCTTACTATAGAAATTGTATTTTCCAAATCCTTCCCATTTTTTCGTCTCTTGCTTTTCTCTGTTTTCATGTGTTTTGGAATGGACTGTTAGTTCTATGATATTATGGTCCGAAATACTCGTGTTATATACTATTATTTCTTTAACATAGTTCACCTCATTCACAAATACTAGGTCTAAAATATTATCCTTTCTTGTTGGCAGGTGATTTATTTGCTGAATGTTATGTTCTAGTAGCATATCTAATAGCTTTTCAAATTGCCTCTTATCTTCTGCGCTACTATTGCTCTCTTTTTTATATGTATAAATACAACCACAGTCTCCTATTCGTTCTTTCCATTCTACAAAAGGAAAGTTAAAGTCTCCGGATAGGAGTATAGTCCAGTCCTTGTGATTTCTACATATTTCATCCAATTTGTCAATTATTATGTCAAACTCTTTAGTATTAGGGGGTCTGTATATTACAATGTTCATTAATTTTTCAGATTCAAATTCTGCCGCTGTTAATTCACATTCTGTGTTACTATATTTCTCACAGATTTTTCCTTGATTGGCATCTCTCCCATATATTGCAGTTCCCCCTTGATTTCTATTTTCACTATCTGATCTATATGTTTGGAAACCCTTTATCTGGTTATCATTACCAGTCTCTTGGGAATACCAGGTTTCACTTATATTCAATATTTCTATTTTTTCATTTTGGGTTAGTTCTTCTAAGAACTCTATCTTTCTTTTGAGTTACTCGAAACTAAACCCTCTTGCGCTTCATCACTATGATGGTTTGCGTATTATCTCCATTATCTAATATGGGTAATAAAAAGGATTTTCCCATGTCTCTTTCCTGTTCTGATATGTTGATCTTTTTTTCATTTCCAGAAATTCGTACATTAAAAAATCCAACTTTTCCATTATATTTGATCTTCCAGCTTCATAATTATTCATTTTGTGCATAAACCTGCATTTATCTCCATATCTGCACCATCCCCTAGCATCATAGATACATTGCTTGTTCCTTGTGCTATATCTAGGTGCTGATGCCTCATATCGTGGTGCTGACATATCGTAATGTGTTGTTGGCTTGCTTTTTGCCTTCATCACATGATCTTTGTTCCTTTCTTTATTTGTTTCATTTTTACCTTGATTTTTATATGTATTTGATTTTGATTTTGGTTTTTCATGGCTACAGGATGCATGTACCTACATTTCTTATTAAACCTACATCCATTTCCTTCTTTCCAGTTTCTACATATTTTTGGATGTAGATCGCTGCATTCCTCTTCGTAGCCATCTAGATATGCTCATTTGCCATAGATCTCATAATTGTGACATATCTTGGGATGTTTATAATAACATCTTTCACCAAACCTGCAATTCCCTCTTTTCAAAAGGGTGCATACTGTGTCTTCCTTTCCTTTTTTTTTCTTGTTCTTTCCCATCAGTATGAAGATCCAGGTACAACCTCTTTGGGATTTTATTTTGATTTATCATGTCATAATTTATTTCTTCATATGTATGTTGCTGTATTGCCTCATATGTAGAATCTATGAGTTCCTCTGCATCCATACTCTTATCCTGTTCTTTGTTTTCATTACTCTTTTCTCTCTCTTCAGTCTTATTTTCTTCTTTTCTATTTTCCTCTTCTTTCTCTTCTTCCTCTTCTTCATCTTCTTCATCCTCCACAATCTGTACATTAAGTCTTGATTTAATAACCTTGTCTATCCATACTAGACATGTTGAGCAAAATATTTTTGTGTCCTTATTTTTATTTTGCACTACTTCAGCACATGAAGGATGTGTAGGCACATGGCAAACATAGCATTTCCTAATCAGGTTTTGTGGATTTACAATGCTATACCACACTCTACATAGTTTACATGCTTTAGGCATCCGTTTGCCTATTGCATCAATCAATATATTCACTAATTTCACCATACTTATTTTCTTTGATGGTATGTGTTGATTTTTGTAGATTTTCTTTATAAGTCTTTTGATAACTTGAACTTTCATTGGTATCCCTTCCATTGTTTTCATTATATTTTCTACAGATTTGCTCCAGTTTGAAGGATCATATCCTTTCAGTATGTCTGTGAATGCTTTCGCATCTTTTTGGTCGATGTAGCTATTCATCTCCACGATAAGCAAACCAAGTTCCCTGCCTGCCAAGTCATCATACTGAATATCACCTATGCAAGCAAGGTTTCTCCATCTTTTGCCACTGTTGGTCGACTCCTCCATGATTTTCAGATTTTAATAATTCACTCGAAAAAACAACTTATTAGACGGTTTATCACTCTAATCTGATATTAAGCTAATCACCGATAGTTCATGAACACTTTCAGCTATATTTCATTCGCTAATTGTATGTTAGACGCGTAATATCGGGTAGATTATTCAGACCAAGAACGACTACGTCTCAACGAGAGAATGTCACATCACAGGTAGCTTGTGAAGAGAAAGCAAGAAAAGAGAAGATAAGCTGAAGAAAAAGCAAGAGAAGAGAAGACAGGAAGCTGAAAGACAGAGAGCTTATGAAGAGAAAGCAAGAGAAGAGAAGAGAACATAAGAAGCTGAAGAAGAGAGAGCTTATGAAGAGAAAGCAAGAGAAGAGTTAATACAAGAAGCTGAAGGACAGAGAACTTAAGAAGAGAAACCAAGAGAAGAGAAGACATGATGCTGAAGGACAGAGGGCTTATGAAAAGATGGCAAGAGAAGACTTAAGGGAAGAAGCTGAAAGACAGAGAACTTATGAAGAGTAAGAAAGAGAAGAGAAGAAAAGAAGCTGAAAGACAGAGAGAATATGAAGAGAAAGCAAGAGAAGAGAAGATAAGAAGCTGAAAGACAGAGAGCCTAATAAGAGAAAGCAAGAAAAGAGAAGACAAGAAGCTGAAAGACAGAGAGCTTAAGAAGAGAAAGAAAGAGAAGAGAAGATAAGAAGCTGAAAGACAGAGAGCTTATGAAGAGAAAGCAAGAGAATAGAACACAAGAAGCTGAAAGACAGAGAGCTTATGAAGAGAAAAAAAGAGAAGAAAAGAAAAGAAGCTGAAAGACAGAGAGCTTATGAAGAGAAAGAGAAGAGAAGATAAGAAGTTGAAAGACACAGAGCTCATGAAGAAAAATAAAGAGAAGAGACGACAAGAAGCTGAAAGACAGAGAGCTTAAGAAGAGAAAGAAAGAGAAGAGAAGATAAGAAGTTGAAAGACAGAGAGCTTAAGAAGAGAAAAAAGAGAAGAGAAGACAAGAAGCTGAATGACAGAGAGCTTAAGAAGAGAAAGCAAGAGAAGAGAAGATATGAAGCTGAACGACAGAGAGGTTATGAAGAAAGAGCAAGAGAAGAGAAGATATGAAGCTCAAGGACAGAGAGGTTATGAAGAAAAAGGAAGAGAAGACAAGAAGCTGAATGACAGAGAGCTTAAGAAGAGAAAGCAAGAGAAGAGAAGACAAGAAGCTGAAGGACAGAGAGCTTAAGAAGAGAAAGCAAGAGAAGTGAATACAAGAAGCTGAAGGACAGAGAGCTGATGAAGAGAAAGCAAGAGAAGAGAAGACAAGAAGCTGAGAGACAGAGAGCTTATAAAGAGAAAACAAGAGAAGAGAAGAAGCTGAAAGGCAAAGAGCTTAAGAAGAGAAAGCTAGAGCAGTGTTAAGACAAGAAGCTGAAAGACAGAGAGCCCAAGAAGAGAAAGCAAGAGAAGAGAAAACAAGAAGCTGAAGGACAGAGAGCTTAAGAAGAGAAAGCAAGAGAAGTGAAGACAATAAGCTGAAGGACAGAGAGCTTAAGAAGAGAAAGCAAAAGAAGAGAAGACAAGAAGCTGAAGGACAGAGTGCTTATGAAGAGAAAGGAAGAGAAGAGAAGACAAGAAGCTGAAGGATAGAGAGCTTAAGAAGAGAAAGGAAGAGAAGAGAAGACAAGAAGCTGAATGACAGAGCTATGATGACAAAACAAGAGGATGGAAAATAAGAAGCTGAAAAACAGGGAGCTTATGAAGAGAAAGCAAGAGAAGAGAAGATAAGAAGCTGAATGACAGAGAGCTTGTGATAGAAATTCATTTCTCGTTATAATGTGGTTTGGATTCCACAACAAGTTGTAGGTCCTGTTGCTAGGTAACCAGTTGGTTCTTAGCCATGTAAAATAAATCTAATCCTGCTGGCCAGCCCTAGGAGAGCTGTTAATCAGCTCAGTGGTCTGGTTAAACTAAGATATATTTAACTTTATCAGCATCCGTCATCCTGATATGGCGTCATGGATGAAGAATCCTACGGGTTGGGGTTCTCTAAGATTTGCGGTGACTGCTGTTATGGGTGGCTTCCTTTCTGTTTTTTTGTGAAAGAACAGGAACAGGGGGCTCTGCAATTCTTGGCGTCCTTTCCGAACCTCCGATGGAAGTAACACCAAGCTGGATTTGTCCTTGTCTTCTGCTACTGTGGCAGCACCTCCTTCCTGTACACCACGTTCGTGTCCCCCTCTTCAGCTTCTTCTGCTACCAGACCGCAGGCTGCAGGTGTTACGGTGTGCCTGGAGGCCTTGGTGGCCTCATGGAGTTTGTGTGCGACGCTCACCAATTCGTCCATCGAGAGCGCGTCTGCTTCCATGACTTGTGCCCTCACCTCCTGCAGAAGGGGCCGCAGGAAAATTTCCCGTGACAAGCTGATCTCCCTCCTCTGTCCGTCTGAGTCGAAGCCTGGCAGCATCAGGAGGCCTCATAGTTCGTCCCAGGCATCCCTGGGTTATGCGTCCCCAAGGGGCTGGTTCATCAGGTCAAGGGCGCATTGGGTTCTCTCTGGGACGGGCATGGAGTATGTGTCAATGAGTTTCTTTCGTAGGTCTTTGTACTTGACTTTGCCCGGCTGTGAGTCCAACCATGGGGTGATTTTGTTGAAGACCTCTTCCGGCAGTGTTGTCATGGTGACATCCGCTTTAGTTTCCTCATCCGTGATTTTAGCTATCCCGGAAATGGACGTCTGCCTGCAGGAACCAGGATGTGGTATTTTCCCTGAGAACGGTGGCAGTTTCATCGCCTGGCTTATTGCTGCCTTTGAAGGTGAGAGGGGGGGATGCAGAGGATCTGTGTCCTGGGAACGACTTTCTATCTCAGTGTCTGACATTTTGCATCACACCGTTTGAGAACGCCAGAAACGTCAGAACGTACCTGAAGAAGTACACCATGATTAGTCCGTTACCGGGGTGGGTGTTCTCCGAGGAAGGAGCTTTCAGAGGTCTAGACTTTGTCGCCGTATGGTTCCATTAAAGGCTCTCTGAGGGTAAAGCGGCCATAATGAGTCCATTAATAGCGAAGCCAAAACTGCTGTGTTTACCGTCGCTCCTCTGGTCACTTGTTGTGAAGTCAAAGAAGACAAAACTGGGTACTAATTGACTTATTACCTGGGCAAAGGTATACATAGCAGCGTGCGGATGGAAACGAGGTGCCCGACCCCTGGTCACCACGACCCGCACGCTGAGTGAGAGCAGTTTGTGTTTGTTAACAGTCAATGAAATAACAATAACAAGAGACATAATTTACATACAGCAGTAAAATATATATTGGCAAAACGGCCAGGAAATTCTACATACAAATATATACATGAGATTCTTGCTGCATTGATAGGTGTTAATGGGTAAAGAAGACATCTTTACAGGGGTTATTTCTTGTGATATAGGACTTCTTGGGAAACCTCAGAGGCAAAGCCAGTGGTAAAAGGGTCTGTGTACGGGGCATGTGTGAGTATTTTTATAGATACATGCACCTCTATTAATTTGATGAATTATGAGTTGTTCCTATATATGTTTTCTGATCGTTCATTGAGACCTGCAAAAGAGACAGTATGTGATGTTCAAGCAAATAGGTTACGGGTTTTAGGTTACACAGATGTGAATTTATCTCTTTGGGGGTAGAACTTTTACAGAACCATTTTTGGTTATACGAGGGGTCGCTCTGGGGAATACTTTGTTACTGGGTCATCCAGCATGTCAGAGACACAAAATCTCAGTTCATACAGGGGTATGTGGTACAACTGTTAGAGTACCTAGTGTTTTTATGCCTTACGAGGGGATGGATGTGAGTGGAGTGGATGATGGTAATGGATCAGGTGTACATGAGAATTTGCGGGTGGATTCTGAACATGTTTCAGTGGGTAGGAAGTGTTATAAGGGGATTTTGTCGGATGATGTGGTTCTTGGTCCTGGTATGGTTGCTATGGTGAAAGTTCGAGCGAAAGGAGCACATAAATCCAGACAGGTGCGTGTGGATGAGTGTAGCGAAAAGCTGAAGGGGGTAGTGTGTACGGGTTCTATAAACAAGATATCGAGTTCAGGGGATACTCGGGTGGAATTGCTAAACTGTAATGATTCAGTTCAGAATTATCAGAAGGGTACTTATGCGGTTGATTTTGTTGACTGGGTCGATGAAGATAATTCAATTGCTATTGTCGGGGAATTGTGCAGATTTTCCGAATTAGATTTACAGGCTACGAGGCAGGTTTTTAAGGACCATTTAGCCAATTCTGATTTTAAAGAATATGTTGAGGGTGTGGAAGATGTTCTGGCTGAGTTTGTGGACATAGTTGCACTTAAAGGGGATAAGTTAGGGTTAACAAATGTGTTAGAACACAAGGTTCATTTAGAGGATAAGACTAAGTCTTTTTTGTCCCTTCATATAGGGTTCCTTTTAAGATTAGAGAACAGGTAGAGCAAGAGGTTAATAAGTAGGAGGAGGAAGGCATTGTTAGGCCCAGTTCCTTGCCTTTTAATTTCCCATTGTTAGCAGTGCCTAAGAAGGATGGTTCAGTCTGAGTTTGTCTGGATTTTAGGAAGTTGAACGAGAAAACCATTCCTGATCGTTACCCTGTGGTGTGTTTGCCAGATTTTTGTTGAGATTTGGGGCAAGAATATTTATTCTTCAATTGATCTGATGCAAGGGTACTTCCAAGTACCGCTTAGCGAGGAGAGTCGAAAGTACATGGCTTTCTCTTTGCCGAAGGAGCATTATGAGCTCATGTGGATGCCGTTTTGTTTATCAGGTAGTCCTGTGATATTTACTAGGCTAATGAATACAGTTTTGCATGTCTTGTTAAGGAAATCTATATTTCTCTACATTGACGATATATTAGTTGCCACTGATTCGGTAGAGGAACATTTAGAAGTTCTTAGGAAGGTTTTTAGGAGGCTTAGGTTAGCGGTTTGAAGGTAAAATTTTATGAAGAAGCATATAGTATATTTGGGTCATGTCATTTCTGAGGAGGGTGTTAAAGTGAATGAAGACAAAGTTAGGGCAAATGTAGATTTTGCTACTCCCAAAAATAAGAAACGGATTCGGTCTTTCTTAGGCACGGCTGGATTTTTTTGTAGGTTTGTGAAAGGTTTTTCTGCTCTAGCGTCTCCTTTAATAGATGTCCTGAGGGATGATGTACAGTTTGCATGGGGTGATGAACAGCAATCAGCTTTTCAGAATATTAAGAATGCCTTAGTTAATCCCCCGGTGTTGAAATTTCCTGATTTTGAACACCTTTCGCGTTGGTGACAGATGCCAGTCACGATGGTATAGGGGCCTGCCTTAAGCAGAAGTTCGATGGAAGACTCCATCCAATTGCATTTTACAGCAGGAAGTTTAAGACAAGGGGTAGTAATGAACGGTTATGGTCAGTAGTGGGCAAAGAGGTCTTTGCCGTAGTGCCTAGTTTGGTTCATTTTAAGATGTTATTGATGGGCAATCAAATAGAGGTTCTTGTAAGGACGGGATTGAGTGACATACTGGCTGGGTGTTGACTAGTTTATTGGTAGTTCCTTACTGAATGAATGTACAGAATCTTCGAAGTTGTTATTGGCTGGTGCGAGCCGCAAAGTAGCATCTACACACAGACAGGGCAAAACAGAGGTATGTTTCAGACATCTGTGTTTGTCGGCAGACAAACAGATGGCGATTGTGAGACATAATAAATGTACAGTGATAAAACATATATCAATGGAAAGGCCAGGAAATTCCACATATGGCCAATTGCATGAGATTCGAGGCAGATTAATGAATACAATGCAGTAGCATAATATATGTAAAATGGCGAGACGTTTGGCGTCTTCACAAACAGAAACATACATATAGTTTGATACAGAAGATTCGGTGGAACCTTATGAGTACATGATTAGAATGCTTGCATGGCAATGCAAGTAGTGGTGATAGTAGATAAATCGAGACAACAATGGTTAGGGAGAAACAGACGGAAATATTGTATGGTAGAAGTTGCGTTCCTTGAGAGAGAGAAAACGGGATGCTCTCGTTTTTGTCTTGTCCCCTCCGGTGGATGACGAACACACGCGTGTGCTCGAAAGAGACCGCGATCGGTGTGATGGGTCTTACATTCTTAAGGATCATAAGCCATTGTTGGATCTTTTCAATAAGACTGTTCTTTCCCCTAAAAGAGCTATAGTTGGTATCTGTCACTCAGGGATTTTGATGCCAAGCTTAGGTATATAGAGGGTAGACATAATGTCGTAGCGACTCCCTTAGTAGAAGTGTTTCTGGTGCAGATGGCATTCATGTATGTTATGTATCTTATCTGGAGATTGCATTGACTGAGATATTAGTTTAGTAGAATCTAAGCAGGATAAGAATGAGATTTTGGCAGACACAAAAGCGTTTCTTAGAGGGGAATTAGTTAGGAAGGGTTATAAGTTGCCTTTTGCAGGGCTTGAGTTAGAGGGTAATTTGTTAGTTAAGAAGATTAGATACAGACTGAGAAATAGTGAGGATAAGGGTGATACAACACAAATAGTTGTTCCTAGGAGTTTAGTACCTACGGTTCTGGATATTGTTCACTGTAGGTCTGGCAGCCCGCATTTGGGTACTGAGAAGACGTATCAGAATATACAGGGACAATTCTTTTGGAAGAATTTGCTCACGTCAGTGGAAGACTTTGTGAGAGGTTGTTCAGTTTGTAATGCAAGTAAGCCATCGAGGGTCGTTTCTTGTAAACTGGGTTCTTTTCTTATTCCCAGCAGACCGTTTTCTAGGGCCTATATATGGACCTGTTATCCAATTTCTGTGAATCCAGTTATGGCCATAGGCACCTGTTGGTGGTTGTTGACAAATTAACTAGGTTCGTAGAGATTTTTCCTTCGAAGCATAAAACAGCAGAGGAGGTGACAGTCGCATTCTTTAATTGCTATATTTGTTGTTATGGAGTACTTGAGGTGCTGATTACAGATAATGGGAGAGAATTTATGAACAAGACGTTAGAGTGTCTTGCGGATGTAATGGGCATTCGAAAGTCACTATTATTCCCTAGAGACCAGAAGCTAATGGGCTATGTGAACAGGCAAATAGGAAGGTAATTGAATCTCTCAGGATGACTGTAGGGGGCAATGATGTATTTGGATCGATATATTCCACAGGTGCAGCATAGCATCAATTCCATGGTTAGCGATACCATTGGAATGTCTCCCAGTGAAGCACTTCTTGGTTGCCCAGTGTGGGCGCGTTTGAGTTATTACCTATGCCACACAGTAAAACCTCTAATCTCTACTGCTAAAGAGAGATATGCGTGTCTTGCTAAGAATCTTGAAGTGAAAACTCAGGATATGGTTGATAGGTGCAATGCAAAGCTGGATAGAGTTAAAGTTGCTGTGGGAGATAGGGTTTTGTGAAAATGAATGTTAGGAATCAATTGAATTATAAGTTGGGTCCTAAATTTAAGGGTCCTTTTCTGGTTGTAGAAGTAAAGAAGGGAAATAGATTTGTGGTTCAGGATGAAAATATGGGAGTGTCTTGGTTGACACATATATCTAAAATTAAAAAGACAGGTTAATGGGAATCTTATGGGTTAATTCCTGTGATGTACAGATGTTTCTGATTGTTCTTTTCTCTCTCTCTCTTGGTTTTGTTTTTTAATGGGTTTTAAAGGGGTATGACTGGAAGTTTTTTTTAACTGGTGGGGACGTCGGTCCTTAGAGTTATACAAATCTTTAATTGTCCGAGTTCAGTTTTTTGTTTTTGTGTTGCGATACTTAGTTAGATTAGGTGCAAAATACCAGAGTTATATAGGTACATGGTTTTCTTTTATTTGTTTGTTTTTTTCTTGTTTCGAGGCCTGGTAACTTATAGGTTTCTTTCTTTTGTATTTTTTTAGAATCTAAAATTTCATCTGCTCATGACTTTGGGGGTCGTGGCATGGACTAATTCCGTAGTGAGGTTAGGCCCGGGTGTTATTACAGAAGAAGACTATGATGTGTGGTTGTCGTCGGCCGCAATGTCTTTGAGTATAGAGTTTGAGGATATAGGTTCGGCAAGGTTTGAGCTTGAAGCATCCCAGAATAAAGTTTAGTTGCTTAGGAATTTTCTGGGTGAGATAAATATCGGACGGAATCTGTCTGATCCGTTACGGGGTTGGCTGACCAAACTTAATGCTACAGCTGTTAAGGTCCAGGATAGGATTAAGAAGACTTTAACATGGCTTCCAAATTTAGGTTCTTCGACTTCTCAGGGTTCTTCTAGAAGGGGCAAGAGGGCTGTGTCATTGGTAACGGGAGCCGTTATGATCAAAGGATGGATTGCTAGTATGTCAGTCGCTAATTTGGTGAGAATTGAACAGGTATCGGCAGAATTAGCTAGCCAGGGTAAAACTTTGATGACTTTATGAGATAGTAATGAGAAATTCCGGGAGGGTTTTGAGACTTTAAGGACATCTTTAAATGGGTTATTGGTCATAGTTGATAGGATGGGGGGAGACTTAAATGTTACGATGGCTTTGTCTTCCTGTCAAACTACCTTGCTGAATATTGAGAAAGAAGTAGAATCCGTGGCATCGGAAATTCAAACACAGGTTAAGGCGGTGGTTGCCGCTTCTAAAGGGTGAATGTTTGGATATATTCTACCTCTTGGGTCTTTAGAATCGACTTTAACGAATGCAGCATATCTGTATGGTTCTCAGGTAATTTTTACTGGGGAAAATTTGTATTGGTATTATAGTATCTTAAAACTTAGTGTATCTGATAGGGGGTTGCTTGTGGAAATTCCAGTTAGTAACTTGAAATTGTTTCATTGTTTTATCATACGACTTTTCCCTAGTGGTTTTAATGGTTCAGTAATAGTATGGGATAGTGAGGAGAATATGTACCTTTCGGGGGACCAGTTGCAATCTTCGACTGTCAACTATAAGTCAGGATGTGTTTTAGTTCATTTTTCGTTAATTTTTGACAGTATCTTTATGCTTATAAACAATGACTGGTTAGGATGTGAGAAGACTTTAGTATATAACCAGGCTCCTTCTGACTGTGACTTTCGAACGTTCCAACATGAGTACAAGGTGGCCTCTACGAAGGCTCTCAATGCTGTGTTCTGTCGGAGTTGTGAGATCTTCATTCGGTAGCATAATTCGTCGGATACATTTCTTTTACGAGGATCCCGTCTCGTTGATGCGGTGTGTAGACTGGTCATGCCGAGGTTTCGAGTTCTGGGCAAGAATGTCATCAACTCTTCTACTCATATCTCCATGCAGCATCTTCATGGGGACCACCAAGTTGTTTCGGTGCCACCTCTAGCCTAAGGAAGTGATCACCACAATTCCACCACTTCCTCCAATGCCGGAAGACGAACTTTTCCCTTTCCCAAATCAATAGCCTACCTCCTCATCACTATTTTATCGGTGATCGGGGCCTTTGTCATCATACTCTGTGTGAAGTGGGGTGTGTGTTGTGCACAAAAACAGTGTGAGTAAACCCCTTATGGGAAGATCAGCCTGCCAGGGGTGTGGCTGTCCATTTGGTGCGCGAATCTGGAAATTAATAAGTGCTATTTCCCTAGTGCTGGGGGCAGCACTTCTTTGGGTGGCTGAGCATCTGAAAAGCCTATAGGTCACAAGTATGTTAAGAATCAAAATACACAATGAATGTTTAATTAACAAATGGGGAGGAAAACTATCCCAAAATCTTGGAGAGAATGTTTAGCTATCATCTGATGCATTTCCAAAGTAGGTAAAATGGTGGCGTCAGGTTTCTCGAGACATGAGAACAGGTGACATGACTTTCTATGTGCGTTCGCCGGAAATGTCCAGGTTTCGGTGAGGAACGTGTGTACGTGCGTTTCTTTTGGGCGGAGTCCCAAGGTGTGAAGGGATTAGATATGGGAAAACGAATCATTGGAAGACCAACATTGAACATTATTAGAAGTCTTCAAGTGAAGACTTTGTGGTTCGTGATTTATCGTTCAGGACTGAACATTGCTGTTTGGAGGTAAAAACCACATTCAATTTCCCAAACTGTAGATTGTTTTTCTCCATTTTTATAATGTATTTTTTTCAAGCATTTATTGTATAATATATATTTTATGAGTAACATGGGAGGAATTCCTATATCTTTATTTTTATGCTGTTGGGGATTAATGAGGAATTCGTTTGACTTCTTCAGATGTTTCGCTGGAAATGTACTGGACCTTTGCAAGACAGTCTAAGATGTGAGTGATCTCACTTTAAATATACCATTTTAATCCATCTTTTATTTTGACCTAGTTATGTGAGATTTTGTCAAATAAAGTCTAAAACTATAATGTAGGCCTGAGAGAGAGAGAGAGAGAGAGAAAGAGAGACCATTTTAATCCATCTTTTATTTCTTGAGAGAGAGAGAGAGAGAGAGAGAGAGAGAGAAAGAGAAAGAGAAAGAGAAAGAGAAAGTTTCACTGAGGCCTGAGAGAGAGAGAGAGAGAGAGAGAGAGAGAGAGAGAGAGAGAGAGAGAGAGAGAAAGAGAGAGAGAGAGAGAGAAAGAGAAGAGAGAGAGAGAGAGAAAGAGAGAGAGAGAAAGAGAGAGAGAGAGAGAGAGAGAGAGAGAGAGAGAGAGAGAGAGAGAGAGAGAGAGAGAGAGAGAGAGAGAGAGAAAGAGAGAGAGAGAGAGAGAGAGAGAGAGAGAGAAAGAGAGAGAGAAAGAGAAAGAGAGAGAGAGAAAGAGAAAGAGAGAGAGAGAGAGAGAGAAAGAGAGAGAGAGAGAGAGACAGAGAGAGAGAGAGAAAGAGAGAGAGAGAGAGAGACAGAGAGAAAGAGAGAGAGAGAAAGAGACAGAGAGAAAGAGAGAGAGAGAAAGAGAGAGAGAGAGAGAGAGAGAATGCAGAGTGAGTGGTACTGAGATGTGCTACCAGGAACTTTTGCGCCGCCGCTTCACTGAATAAAACAATATTCCACCAAAGTTACTATACAATACAAATATAAACAAGTGTGGAATAGGGGTGAATGGGAAAGAAAGAGACCAATAATTATTTAATTATTTTTATTAAAATTGGCACTGCACTTTTTGTCAGCTCGACAAATGCGTTTCTGTCTCTTCCAAGGACCCACTTCATTCAGCGAAAAAGTAACGTTACCTATAATCAAAGGAAAAAAGTTCAGTTACTTCTAAGAAATTGTTAACTTCACTTGTGATCAATTAAACACAGTTCAAGCAAATTAAAAATCACTTTCGACCTTTTAACTCAATTGAGTTTAAAGCTAGTGCTAAATAAGGAAAGATTTTTCATGGGGCCTTTTGACAATGATCGGCCAAAGCAAAAGCAATGACTACTACCCAACTGGTATAACAAAGCACCTTGGAAACTTTTGTTTTACTCACCCAAACAGAGGCTGACGAAGCACTTTACGAAAGTTAATCCATGAAACTGAAGAAGTTGATGGAGCACTATAACTTTGAGGCCTTGCCAGCTTCATCAGGGCGGGTAGTTAGCGGGATCTGGACTCACGCTCTATATCTCTGACGCAGTACCTCAAACAAATCATCCACAGTTAATTACATATGTTTAAAAGAGAGTTCATAGAGTTTGTTCACCACAGTCGGCGCGTGCACTATCTTGAAGCAGAAATGCTCCAGAGATGGGGGGCAGGGAGCACAAAGCAGCTATATTTGCTGCTATCCGGTAAGTGATACCAACAACTGTTTGCCTTGGTACTTGTGCTTGTACTTGTACTTGTACTGCCAGAGTAGGGTACTTCATATCTTGAAGTTACCTTTTAGCGTCCCTGGCAAGGAATCTGGATGAAGGTTTTCTACAATCCAATATTTAACCTTCCAGCGTCCTTGTCAAGGAATCTGGATGAGCGCTTTCTTGTGAGAAGCTCAAAAGTTTCCAAGGGGAAAAAGTTTAACTTTAAAAGAAAAATCTTTCCTTATTCGGGAAGATACTTAAAATTATTATTTTTGTACAGCCGCTGCCTGGCTACCAATAGTGAGACATCTCGAGACTTTGTAGTAACAGGTAAGCAATGAAATTACCTCTCAACTGGGATACACACACACACACACACACACACACACACACACATATATATATATATATATATATATATATATATATATATATATATATATATATATATATATATATATATATATATATATATATATATATATTTATATATATATATAATGGAGTCGAGTCTATAATGGAATAAACTAAATATCTTAATATATGCACGAGGGCATACAGAAAATCTTTGATAAAGACAGAGAGAGCAAAACAGAAAAAGGGCGATAACGAAACTAAGTGATCCGAGATGCCGAGTTTAATCGTTCGTCGCCTTTGAATCAGTGTTGACCTCATACAGCACTGGGCAAAAAGATGAGCTAATTGAGATCTTGACCTTGCCCGGCGACCTCTCTCACACCACAACATTAAGTCGATAACAGCCTTGAATGAATAAATCAGTCATACCCAGACATGTCGTCTTGAATCTCACAACTGGTGACCCCGGAGTGACAGCTGTGAGATTCAAGACGACAGGTCTGGGTATGACTGATTTATTTTTTCAGAAGCAGGTACACATCAAGGAATGCGGATGGAAAGGTGGTCACTGGCCTGCGGATCCCATGTCACACATTTGGGCAAGAATTTGTGTTTGTTAGATGACGTATACAGTAAATGAGAATAATTCGTGTTACAATAAACGTACAAAGGTGGTTACATATATCGGTGGGAAGGCCGGACAATAATACGTATGGAGAGATATATAAAAATATGAAATAATAACAGGTAATATACATGATGTGATTAATGAAGAAATGAAGAGGCGTTTGGTGCCTTTACAAGTACTCCCCCCAAAAGACAATGATTACAGAGAAAATTATTAGATGACATGAAAATTAATCACGGAGGCGCTGGGGGAGCAGGAGGCGACCCCTTCTCTTCGAGAACTGTGGGTGGGGGCAACATTGACTGCCGGATCTTCACAGCGCGGCTTCTGGGGTGCCCACGGCCCATCCCTGGCGGGGCGGTGGGTATGTCTGTGGGCGGGTTTTGAGGGGGGACCCTGGGGCATCTGCCTGCCTCCTCTCAGATTTCGCTGTCTAATAGGAATGCTGGTTTCAGTCTGTCGATGGAAACCCAATCCTCCAGGCTGTGGATGTCGATGAGATACACCTTGGGGGTCCTGTCGATGACTCAGTGAGGGCCCCTGTAGGGTCTGGTCAAGGGCGGGCGGCGGGCGTCTATCCTGACGAAGATGTAAGTGCAGGAATCCAGGCCGGCTGGGCTGTAGGTATTGGTTCTGTCCATGAAGGTCTTATGGCAAGGCACGAACTTCTGTGCTAGTTCCCTCAACCTTGGGAGGGGGTTGTCTGTGCCATTGGCTGATGGCGGGAAGAATTCCCCTGGAACAGCTAATGTTTTTCCGTAGGGTTTTTCTGCGGGGGACACGTCGCCATCTGCCCTCGGTGCAGTGCGGAGACCCAGCAGGACCCAGGGGAGCTGGGCCTTCCAGTTTTTGTCAGTGCAACGTGCCATTAGAGCTGCCTTCAGTAAGTGGTGTGCCCTCTCTACCATGCCGTTTGCTGCGGGGTTGTAGGCCGTCGGGCGGTGAAGTGTTATACCCATCAGGCGTGCCAGGGAGACACAGAGTTCTGACAGGAATGCTGAGCCTCTGTCCGTAGTAATGGTGTCTGGCACCCTGAAGCGGCTGATCCAACTGAAGAGGAGGGCTTCTGCACAGGAAGCTGTTGACGCCTCCTCCATAGGTGTCGCCCCTGGCCAGCGAGTGGAGTGATCTATGACTGTCAGGAGGTACCAGGCGCCTCCAACTGCAGTAGAGGCCCAACGACGTCTATGTGGATGTGGCCGAAGCGCTGACAGGTTGGGGGAAATCACCAATGCCTGATTCTGTGTACCTTGTGATCTTGCTGGTTTGGCACGGGATACAGCTCCTCGCCCACTGGTGGGCATCCTTCCTGATGCTGTGCCACACGAACTTTTCTGTCATCAGGTGCGCCGTTGTATGCCCTGATGGATGGGAGAGTCCGTGAATGATGTTGAACGTCTTCTTCCTTGAGGCGGGAACCAGGGGGCAGGGGCAGCCGGTGCTTGTGTTGCAGAGAAGCATTGCGCCCGAACCTCCCAAGGGCACGTCCTCCCACTTGAGTGCCAACAGTGCCGTCCTGTAGGCTGCCGTTTCCGGGTCTGCTGCTTGCTCCCTTGCCAGGTCCTTGTAGTCTATGCCAAGGTGGAAGGAATTGATTCCCACCCATGGGTGTCGGCTACTGGATTCTTCCTGCCGGGGACATACCCAGCCAACACATACACATGGGGCCCATATGGAATTTCCATGGGTATTGGTGGGATTGATTGGCATGGGTTGGTGATGGGGAAATACATGGGTTTCATGTGGAACTCAGGTGGGTTTCCCACAAAATTAAATATTTTTCTATAGCGCTAAAACAGCACAGGAAACTGTCTAACAACCGAGAAAATTAACTTAGAAATAATTATTTTAATAATGTACACGTGATTTGGCAGACAAATGATACATGGGTACAACGTGGGTCCTATGTGGGTTTCCCACACAGATATATACACTTCCTCCATTTATACTTCAACAGTGAAATATACCGTCAGAACGAACTTAAAAATTATCTTTGGGGCAATTCTTTTAAGATTTACATGTTGTCTGGTGGATGAATATGGGTACAGCGTAGGACCTATGTGGGTTTCCCACACAGATATAGACTTCCTCCATTTATACTGCAACAGTGAAATATATTGTCAGAACGATTTTAAAATTATCTTTGGGGCAATTCTGTTAAGATTTACGTCTGGTGGACGAATATGGGTACAACGTAGGATCTATGTGGGTTTCCCACACGGATATAGACTTCCATAGATTTCCTCCATTTATACTGCAACAGTGAAATATATTGTCAGAACGAGTTTAAAATTATCTTTGGGGCAATTCTGTCAAGATTTACGTCTAGTGGACGAATATGGGTACAACGTAGGATCTATGTGGGTTTCCCACACAGATATAGACTTCCTCCATTTATACTGCAACAGTGAAATATATTGTCAGAACGATTTTAAAATGATCTTGGGGGCAATTCTTTTAAGATTTACATGTTGTCTGGTGGATGAATATGGGTACAACATAGGACCTATGTGGGTTTCCCCCACTGGTGTACTACAACTGAAATGATTGTTTAATTGTAGGCAAGAGAAACAGGCAATTGGTACAGATTGTAAATTAGTCTGTATGGCAGTGGTATTTTTCGCGGACTGCCTTACCGTAAAATCAAAATTCTCTTCAGGTAACGTTTATTTTGCCAAAATGCTTGAGCAACATCGAAATATGGCCAGCGGATAGTTTTCAGTTGTATCAAATAAATTCTCTTGTTCACACTTATAATAGAAGCAGAGAATGAAAAAAATAATAAATTCATTTATTTTCTTTCTACTACTACCATAAATTTCCCATTTGGGTGTATCTTTATTTTCCCTATGTTACTTCGTTTTATTTTCTTTCTCTACCCTGATTTCCTTCGGTTAAGTCCGATAGGAGTGAGCCGATACAAAGGCAATTCTCTGTATAAGAAGAAGAAGAAGCTAAAAGTAAACTGGCGGGCCAAAACAAAACAACTATGACGGGTAAAATTTGAGTCTTTTTCACTATCTTCTCGAGCTACCGTGTAACCGCAAGTCGAAGGTAAGATAATATCTACTATGTCTTAATTGCACTTGAATATGTTGTGAATATTTGCTAATACTACCGACTAGTTATCCAGACTGATACCTTCCGTAATGTGTGTGATGGCAAGTTAAGCTAGGTAGCCTATATGTATGTACTAGCGCTGCTATAGCTTTGCAATACTGGGTAGGTAGCTAGACCTACCTTGGTACTATATTCAAAGTTTGGCTTGCCACGTCTCCAAGAGGCCACTTTAGCTAATACTTCGCTGCCACAGCTGTAAGCAGAAGCACCCTAAAGGTATGCAACATAGGCTATATATGGAAAGTGATGTACTGTACCTAGTAGTAGGCGGCTAGGTGCTGTGGTGGCAGTGCAGTGGTGTGTAATTTGGGATAAAATCCAATTGTGGCGGGAGTAAAATTTTGGCCAAATAGATTTCCCCCAACCAAAAACAGTATCTGCCACACTCGACCGGCACCTTTTTTATGTATTAGCTATATGTAGCCTATATTTTTTTAATTTTAGTTTAAGGTAGAAGCTAAGCTAGCTATAGCTAGGCTACAGAGGCGGATGTTATCCCTGGTGGCCAGAACTAGCCTATTGACAAAAATTCTGCAAATATTAGCCTCGGCTAGCAGCTGATAGCCTACTACCCTACTGTGCCACTTGGCAGATATGTCAAAATAGCCCAGCCTAGGCCTACTACCTAGTCAAAATTTTACAGAAAATTCAATAGCCTAGTCTAGTTTAGGATCAAATTCACTGTCAAATAGCCGTTAACTTTTACACTTTAAAATATATTACCTGAAAACCTATGGGTCCAGCCCCCCCACAAAAAAATCCAGTTTCTTACCTCAACCCCTAGCAGGACTAATTCTCTTGAAGATTTACACATCCTCTCATCAGCTGCCACAAGTTCTACACCCAGGTCTTCATTTACTTCAACCCCTAACAGGACTAATTCTCTTGAAGGTGTGAGCATCCTTAGAAATGTTGACCAACACCCTGACCAAAGTAAGTTATTCTGTATTACTCATTAATGGATTATCAAGGGATTTCATATAAAATACTTGGATGTTAAATCTAGTTTCATTGTGATGTCTCCAATTTTATTTAGTTAAATGATTATTGGCAAGGAGTGACACACTCAGTTCACTGTATGCTGTCATAGAACTTTATATTTCATGACAGAAGTTTAATAACTATGATACTTATATTCAGGAACTGTATATTATTATGTCTGAACAGACCTTTAGCAGTGTTGAATTATAGTCAGTACCATTACTAATAAACAATCTCTTTATTTTAGGTGTGATTTTAAGAAAACTGGCTGCACATATCTATAGTATGAAGGAGACTATGCAGGTACATACTAGCATGCTGCAGAACCTCATAAAAAAAGTGAGTGGGGTTGTTACAGAAGCTGCAACACTGCCAGAAGGCTTAAAGTTTCCTCTTGAAACAGTGGACCAGCTCGAGGAGATGGAGACACATCTGATAGATCCAGGTGTGAGGACTGGCCTGGTAAGTGTGATAATGGGAAATTATCATCATTAATAACTTGAGAAATAAAAAACAAACTATTTTGGGGGGGGGAGTGATCATGATGAAATTTGACTTTTCTTATTGTCAATGATTTTTTGATAACTTTTTTTCCTTTGTTGAACAGATTCACAGGTTATGGTACGTAATATGCATTAGGTATGTGTATACATGAAAATGCTGTTTTGTTGTGTGATGCTTAGTGCCTGCTTAGTCCTTTTGGTTAAGTTTTGTATATAGGTGGAGGTAATTAAACATAAGGTAAAGGTGCAGGATACCACATCTTGAGTTAGTTCCTGCAAGTAGGAATGTTGGTAGGGGAGAGGATGATCTGGATAAAAATGTATGATTGACTGGTTCTGGTGTGCATCTTTTTTTTATGTTTATATTGATTTATATTGGCACTGGACAAACAAAGGAAGCAGGGCTGTTCTCTTCCTCCTCTTTACTTGATGCTTGAGGAAGGCTGAAGGGGGTAAGGAAGAGGGTGATCAGGAGACTGTTCAAAACCCAGCCCATCATTCCTGAGACCCCCTTCCCCCCTTCAGCCTAAGGGTTACTGCTTTGTGGCATGTCATTGCATGGTGGGGATGTGTGGTACCATTTTAAGGCGATTCCTGCTTGATATAGAGAAGTAGTACGTAACAATCATTCTTGCTTTTATTAGACCTGTTTTTAGGGATGGGATAATATAGCAGTTGTTTCTTTACTTGCTGTACAGGGGCATTCCCCTAAGAAAAGTTTTTACTTTGAAGTGAAGAAAATAAATTTATTATCAATCAAGTAATGATTATAACATAGTGATTTTTATTTTGTCTTGGTTTCTGCAAATAAGGTGCACTGTTTTATCAAAAAAATACTCCTTGCATGACATCTAAATTGTTTTATTTTTTGGTTTCAGGTGAATGTTCTCAGTGAGATTGGAGGGAGGAACATTGATGAATGTGTGAAGCGAGTAATGAAGTTCATAATAAGTGACACATTGGCCACAAAAATGAATATGTCTGGAATGAACAACAAGAAGGCATTTGGTCCCACAAACTTATTCGAGGCTGTTTACAGTAAGTATTTTTTCAATTTTTTTTTATCTATCTATCTTTAAGCCAACACTCACACAAGGGTTTATTAACTGTAATTTAATAAAATGGAAAAAAGGAAAACTGATAAGTAGAGGTGGTAGACTTGCATTATCTTTAGTGGTACCATAAACAGCAATAAAACATGTCACAGCGTGCATTCACTACTTAGCCCTAGTAAATCTTATCAACTTATTTGTCGTTTTGGCTATTTGATTTTACTTTTGTGAGTTTTGGAATATAATTTAATAGTTTCAGGTATTTTTTTCTGATTCTAGGAGGAGTGAAAAGGCACTCACAAACGTCAGATTGTACGAGAAGAAGTGTGGAGCATGCAGTGGCAAAATGGTTGATAGGGGGAAGAAATCGCAGTGGCAATCGCATCCGTAGGGCTACTGGTGCAACATTGTCTGCTAATTAGAGTAGATATGTATATCTTATACAAAGGAAAGTTTAATTACATCAAAAGTAGGTTTCTTAGTTTTGTTTACATTTATTAATTAGAGAATATACCAATGTTTTTCTGTCAAAGGAATTCTGTATTACTTCATAGATATATCCTTGTGTTTACATAATATTGATTAGTAGATTTTGTTTCACAATGTTCACAGTATATTTGAGCTTATATTTTTGTGACATGGAATAATTTTATAGCAGACAGTCACATATAAAAATGTCAATTTTATTTTGCTTTAAAAATCAGATTTTGTTTTTGAGGACTTGTTAATGTGGAAATAATAGTATTCCATTTTGAAGTATGTATATATGAATAAAGTTAAGTTGAATTGTGTGATTATTATTCATATACCTTTGAGATAAGTATGACCATTGATATTGGGCTTTAGACATTTTAACAGCAAGTGAACATCAGAGAAAACTCTAGTTATGCTACACTTTTTGAATACCAACATCACTGTTTCATTTAAAGATAAGGGTACTAGTATACTTCTATAATGTAGATGATTTCCGCTGCTTTCCGTTTGCTAATGACCATGGGCAAAGCCCTTTAGCAATGATAATGCACTAAATGTAGGGTAGGGTAAACAACTGAGTGGTGACATAGGGTCCACCTCTCCTGGAATGTGACCATCTTCCCAGAAAAGTACTTGAATACGTTGCCATAACGTCCCGTGGGCTACAGTTAACAGCTGGCAGCCATCGAGGCAACACACCGAGATGGCCGTTGGCTTTAACTGATCCTGATGGGAGGTCATGGCAGCGGATTGAAGTGCTTTTTTGGGAAGGTGGTCACATTCCAGGAGAGGTGGACCCTATGTCACCACTCAGTTGTTTACCCTACCCTACATTTAGTGCATTATCATTGCTAAAGGGCTTTGCCCATGGTCATTAGCAAACGGAAAGCAGCGGAAATCATCTACATTATAGAAGTATACTAGTCGCTTACTCTATGCGAGATGCCCATGCAAATTCAATGCTATACCTATACAGTACCCATGTAAATTCAATGCCATACCCACACAGTACCCTTATGGATCCCACCCATATCCCACGTTTAGCCTATGTGGGCAGTCCACCTGAAACCCACATGAATCCCGTGGCCAAATCTATTTGGGCTCCATGTGGGCAGCTCACATGGGGCCCATAAAGTAGCCCACAAAAGACCCACATGGGTCCCATTACCCAGTGCTGGCTGGGTAGGTGATGGTGCAACCAAACTCAGAGATGGCAGCCAAGTGTCCTGCTGCCTTGACGACCACGCGTCGCCCGCCTTCGCGAATGCGTGCACCAGGGGCTTGTGGTCCGAGAAAACCTACGGCGAGCCCCTTGTGGTCCCGGTCGAGCTAGTGACAGAGATTGCCACAACCCATCGGTCCAGAGGCTTCGCGAAATCGTCGGCAAGTTCGCCCCCTGCAAGAGGACATATACCGACAGGTCGGCCACCTTCACGCCGCCCAGGCTGGCCTCCACTACCCACGTCTTCATCAGGGATGATGCCGTCCACCCGCCACTGACCAGGCCCTACAGGGGGCCCTTCCGCGTGCTGGAACGGAACAGCAAGGCATTCCAGCTCGCACTTCACGGGAGGAACGATTGGGTGTCAATCGACCGGGTCAAGCCCGCCCTCCTGGAGGAGGACACAGCCGTCAGCACACCGCACCCTCCGCCGGCGCAGCCACCGCTGCAACCGGGCCCTCGCAAGAAGCAGACACGCGGCCGCCCCCGGAAAAGGCCGCCCACACCCGCAATCAGCCACCCTCACACACAGGACGTCCCTCTGTTGTCCTCACGCAGCCGGGGCACCCTTCAACTCCCCAGCAGATACGCCGACTAATCAGACGTTACCTACGTGGTGGGGGGGCAGTATTTGTAAAGTCATTTTGTAGTCTCTGCTGGTCATGTTGTTTGTAAAGTCCCCGCTGAGAAAGTTTTCTTTGATGACGGCCCGTTTTCTTTGTACCTACAATTCGTCACACTTGACGGGCCAGGCCACGTAAATTCAATCGTTTAAACTGTGTATGTAATTATTTATCTGTCCATCAATTATGTACCGTGTATTTCTTCTTTCGCAGGCATCAAGATTGTATTCAACTTTAATTCTGTCTATTGTTACATCGTAAATTGTACTCGTTCGCTGTATTTATTATTAATTGTTATCGACCTCAGATCACCCTTCCTTCCATTGTGTTCCGCAGCGCGACGCCAGTCTGCCGCTATATAAACCGCCTGGACCTTGAATAAATCAGCAGTTCACTTTTACCTGCTCGTTTCTTTTGCACCTGTTGTTGTTGTTTTAGATTTAGCTGGCCTTGTGCTAGCACGGGCTCTTGCTCTTAGAGCAGCCCGTAACTCTATGTTGATGATGAGTCTGTGAGATGGGTAGGTTAATGAAAACTTTATTATGATACATGAAAGTGATTTTGGTAAACCCACTTATAAAGCTGCGTGCGGACGTCTGCGTATACGCAGAGACCGCGGGTACAAAAATTTACAGGTGACCTGAGGTCAAACTATTTCTCTACACAAGACAGGACAGGTACATACAGAAAACATGATGATTAACAATAATTGGTTGAACATAAAAATACTCTGTCACATATACCTGGTACAAGGGCAAATGAACAGATAATAAATATACAATTCACAATAATGATGATAAGATTGTGTTCATCCGACCTTAGGTGGCACGTGAAGGCACCGCAGAAACGGGATGTTCATCACAGAGAACCCGTTGAGCGGCGACTTTACACTGTAAATCTTTGTACCCGCAGTCTCTGCGAAGTACGCAGACGTCCGCATCCCGCTTTATAAGCGGCTCGCTTCATCAATAAACTAGTTATGGGCTGCTCTAGGAGCAAGAGCCCGTGCTGGCACAAGGCCAGCTAAATCTGAAACAACAACATCATTAAACTAGCAGTACTTGTCTTCCTGCGAATTATTTCGCATCTCTCTCACAAAAGAAAGATTCCCTTGCAGTTACTACAATTAAAAGGCTTTTAAAATACGAGTGATATGAAGGAACACTCGATTTAATTAAATATACGTCTCGTGCTAAAGTGACAGTTGACAGGCAGACCATAAAATGGCAGCTAATGCTTTGACAGTTCGCTCGATCGCGGATAAACTCAGCTGATCGAATAAAGTTGGCTGGGCCAGACACGCTGCACACACCCTGGTAACAATAGCGCCCGTACGAACACACAAACTCCTCTCTATTTTCGAGAGGCAGAATAAAATGCACGAATACTTTTTGCGTGAATGATGCACAGACAGATTTAGAAGTTAATTACACTTTGTAAAACCATACGATAATTCTAAGAGACCAGGAACTTTGAATCTGGGTATTTGGGCTCTCGCGCAACAAGAGCACGGTAGACGTTGGAAGGTAATGCCAGACCAACACTAAGCTCAGAGTTGCCAGTGCGTTGGTTGCCAGCTCAATAAATTTTTGTCTCCTAACAAATTTTGACTCTAAGAATCCCTATAGGTTAAATGTGGCCTGAGCTTTACAAAAGACCTAGCTAGCCTAGCACTCCCTAGCAAGTCTACCTAAGCATGCGAAAGTGCCAAATATGCGAGACAAAGAGCCCTAAATTGAAACAACTAGCATGCAATCTAGCTACGCAAACGTCCTTTGAAGGAATGCATTGTCTTAACACCTGCGGTGAAATCGTGGCTAATTCTTGGACATGCACCTAAATCTCACTGTAAGCATGTATGAACTCTAAATAGTTAATAAAACGTAAGGCGCATGCTTTCTTGAATAAATTTTAATTTGCCACACTGGGGAAAAACGTCACACTTGTATTTAGGCCTAGCCTAAGTCATGGCTGTAAGCCAACCACGTATTTACCATCACCACAGCTCACCCACAAAAATTTCACTTTCTACGAGCAGGGAATTAATTCCTGATGGGAATTTTACGAGTCCCTACTTTTAGAATTATGCATGTAGACACAATATTTGAGAAAGAAATCAATTTCACTGCTAGCTCGTTTCCTGATCCAAGTTGCCATGAGAATATTGAATTTTAAGGTTTGTTTCAGAAATCACCAATGCAATATGACGGTCCAGGCAAGGTTAGCCATTTACGTCTGCGAGTCCCGTGATTATTGTTTAAGGGAATTTTAGATTGCCTTGCTAGTGGAACCGCAGAATCATAAACAAGAAGAGGGTGGAAGGGAGTGGAGGTCGCCAGAGTGACAGCCTGAGTAAGTAATAATAAGTTTATTTAAAATTTACAGAATAAACTTAACAGCAAAAAAAAAAAAAAAAAAAATCACGGCTGGATCTGTTACATGAAACCCTGCCACATACTTCCATGTAGGCAATTGAACGAAGGGTGATGAATTACAACCGTAGATTCTTTATACTCTCATATATTAAAAAGACAGACAGACAATAACGTGGAAGAGGAAGGAATTCTCACGCTTATCACTTCAGCAGCCACTCAACTGGAACTGCTTATGCATCGCAGTTCGCACTTGGCGGGAAAGAATAACAGTGATGTTGCCACGATGCATAATCAGGCAAGTGGTCTTACAATAAGTGTACAGTAATGGTTAAAGCATTGATGCACGATAAGTGATAAAGTACAGTAAATATAAACATTAATGAAGGATAAATGAGAAAGTAAACATAATTCTCCTGTAAGATAATGATAAAGCAAAATATACATGCACTAGTAATGATATTTGATAGCTATACAATAGCATCACTCAGTTAAACAGAATAAATGTAATGAGGGAATACTCTGAAAGGGGGAAATCTGTCCCTAGATAAATCACCAAAGAATGAAGGGCAACCTACTTCGTTGGTGTTGACTTCATGCACGCTTTGGTCAAACCAAACTCGCATTAACCAAATAACACTGGACATTGACTCCTGGAAGGTAGAGAGATGTCTGATGAGTATAAATTTACCTCAATATACCTATCGTATGGACATAGATAAGGAGCAAGATTCGAAGAGGTCATTAATTTACTTGTATTAATGCGAAGGAGAATAATTACTTCATTAATTAACTGAATTCAAGAAAACACTTGACAAAGATTTTACACTGCATTTGAAGTTTAGCAAGGGAAGGAATAATGAAAGGTGAAAAACAGGTCGAGAGAAAAGATAAAGACTAAGGGCGGAGTCCTCAGTTTCCTCAGGTACCGAAAATTTTTGCAATTTGTGTATGCTCTAGTAAAAGTATGAGTGGGCTTCTTCCTTCCTTCCTTTAGTAGATTTGGGCGGGCTAAATCGGTGGGTGCTTGGTGAGCCGTCACAGGCGAGAAGGATTCCGACCCGGCTCGGACCTTGGAAGGATTTCTGGGAAAGATAGCCTAGGTCTTGCCCAGACTGTGGTTCTGCTGTTACAGGTAGGCTACTGACTCACCTCTCCTCGATCATAAAATCTTCTCCTCCAAACAGTTTGCCCTTCGGTAATCTCCCTCATCGTACGATTCTGGAGCACACAAGAAATCTGCCAGCAGAGAGAGAATAAGAAACAGGAGTGTCGAAGAAGTGCAGCTCAGTCAATCACCCAGGTTTTTCTCTGAGAAATATTAGAGAGGGGGAGATGATGGACATGGACTCTGAGACCTCAAAAACTACCACCCAACATCTCAAATTTATTTAGTTGTTACCTTAAGAATGTTTCCGTGTCTTATCAGACATAAGGCTCATTACACATGACTATATATGTGTGTTTATATATATATATATATATATATATATATATATATATATATATATATATACATACATATACATATTTATGCATGTGTTATTAGAGTAGGGATGATTGTATCTATATAATGCTCTCAGTCACATCAAGCGAGTTCGGCTTACACCTGAGCCACACTAATCAAATTAAAAGGATTGACCAAATGAATAAAGGGAGGACAGTTAATAGGCCTACTTAATTTACGCAAGAAGCAACAGGGCCCTGATTGCACAGTAATTAAAGTTACGGTTAAAACGACGGAACGCAATTTACACAATAGTGCAAGTGGCTGCCACACATACGACCGAACGATAACAAGGCTCGCTTCTCACTGGCACAAGTGTGCGTCTTGGGTTGGCATGTTTTTTAAACTTTGGGACCTTTTTATTCGTTTGTTTTTTTTCGAAATTCACCAGTCAGGCATAGACCTATTCGTGCCTTTTTCCTTCCCTAAGGCAGCATTGGTTTTCTCGCCTCCTTCTCTCCTTTCTGGGGATTTTCCAACACTCCCCTGCCTCCTGATATAATATAATTTCCCATCAAATCACCAGGGGCTCAGGTCATATATATATATATATATATATATATATATATATATATATATATATATATATATATATATATATATATATATATATATATATATATATGTCTACATACGTCAATAATTAGGAGGACATAGAAACTTGTTGCTAAAAAGGGTTAATTTATTCTGGACGTTTCCTAATGTCTTCATTACATTTTCGAGGTCTGTACAAAATAAATAATATAAATTACAAAAAGGCTATAAATTTCAAATTTAAAATTAAAGTTGCACCAGATTACAAATCTAAAATAGAAGGAACAATTAAAAAGGACAACTCAAAAAACAAAACAAATGGCAACCCCCCCCCCAAAGCATAGGAGGTAAGCAGAGCTGTACCAACCTAATCAGTGGCTGTTATGACTGAAAACGAAAGACTAAGAGAGGTAGAGTACAGTGTGCCGGCAGGGGTTTGGCTGTTTAAGAAGGGGTTAAGTCGTTGAATCATTAACGATTCTTAAATTGTCAATTCATGGCTGCTGGAAGCTCGCCCTAAAACTGAAAAGTCCTTATTTGCAATGGAAGTTTTAAACATTCTAGAATGATTCCTAATATTAGAAAACTCTGGGTTTGTAATTTTACTGCCTGTCCTATAGCTTGTAAGAGCCCGATGCCATCTCTTCCAAACACAACCGCATCGCACCCTCCGCCTGAGCAGTCGTCTCCGCAGCCGGGCCGATTAATCAGACATTACCCACGCCTTGGGGGAGAGTACTTGTAAGAGCCCGACACCGTCTCTTCCAAACACGTGTGAGTTCGTGCATTCGTCGATCGTCATCCATCGGAGTGAAAAAGACAAAACAAGAGCATCTCGTTTTCTTTCTCTAACGGAACGTGACTTCAACCATACAATATTTCCGTCTGTTTCTCCCTAACCATTGTTGTCTTGATTTATGTACAATCACCACTACTTGTGTAAAGTCACCAATTCGGCGCCAGGATTGTTTCCATGCCAAGCAAGTCTCCGCTAAGCTTGTTTTCTTTGGTGACTTCATAAATTAGTTCCACCTAAAACTTCCAGGTCATCAAATCATTTTTACTTTATGGTATTTATACGAATGTTTGTGAAGTTTCTTCATTCACAGATCAAACTGTATCTATATTGTGTCCATTTTACATATATTATGCTACACTGCATTGTATTGTTTCGACCTCATTAATTGTGTCTTGAATCGGCATGCAATTGGCCGCCTGGATCTGTAATAAATCAGAAACCTTTACCTGGCGTTTCTTTGACACCTTACATTGATGATATGTTTCATCACTGTATGTTAATCATGTTTCTCAGTCTTGGCTCCAGGATTTGTCCAAAAAACGCTCTTAGCAAAACACAGCTGTAACCAGAATTTGTACTCTGACTCTTACCCCACCAGCGTCACTAAGCGGAACCACACGGCGCGCACGAAAGTGCGTACTGCTACTTCCTACTCCAGTAAGGGTCAAAGGAGCGACACCCCTCCTTCATGCAGTTAACATCTTCTCCGAAGATTCTGTACATTTATCCCTCCGTAAGCGAACCACGGCAACAAACGCAGTCACCCTAAAGCTAACACCCAGCCAGTATGTCCACTTCAGAATCGACCTCACGGACGAAATCCTACAGGCCGACCCAGTGCTCAACGCCCTTCACTGGTGAACCTCATCCGCGGGTAGTGACTTGACCACAAAAAGTTCCTCCTCGAAGCTTGCTCCTGCCCACCCAAGATGACCTTGCCAATAACCCAGCCCGACCTCGATCCAAGAGGCGCCAACAGACTCCTGTCAACACCAGTCTCGGTGGCACGAACAAGCGGCAGGAGATAAGCTAAGCCTCCCACCATTCCTCACCCCAATGCCTGTCGAGGACCTCATAGAAGTCACCTCACAGACTCCGAGATGACCCACCCCGGCCAACAGAGCTCCCAGCCTGAAGCCTCCCGTCTCCAACAGAAACCTGTAAGCGATGGTCCCCGGCTTCTGCCGCTATCACAAGTGGTTCGGAAAGGGCGCCCGAAACTGCCTGCAACCCTGCTCGTTCAACCGTTCAAAAACGGGGTGGCGGACCAGCCATGGCAACGGGCCTCAAACGTCATCCTTCAGCCTACTGCCGCCCCTCTCAAGCTGGCTGCCAAGGATCAGCTGCCGTCATCCTTCAGCCCTCGAGCCGGCCACTGAAGGATCATGTGATGTTACCCTTCAATCAGCTCCTATCCTCCTCGAGCTCCTGCCGGCCAGCACCGTCCTTCAGCCTCCTACCCGCCCCTAGCCCAAGCCCTTCGAGCCAACTACAATTGTCGGCAAGACAATTTCCACAATGATGGCTCACTTATGGGGGGAGTATTGTAAGAGCCCGTCGCCATCTCTTCCAAACACAAGTGCACCGCACCCTCCACCTGAGATACACCGATTAATCAGACGTTACCCACGTCTTGGGGGAGAGTATTTGTAAGAGCCCGATGCCGTCTCTTCCAAACACAACTGCACCGCACCCTCCACCTGAGCAGTCATCTCCACAGCCGGCCGATTAATCAGACGTTACCCACGTCTTGGGGGAGAGTATTTGTAAGAGCCTGACACCGTCTCTTCCAAACACGCATGTGTTCGTGCATTCGTCAATCGTCATCCATCGGAGTGAACAAGACAAAACAAGAGCATCTCGTTTTCTTTCTCTAATGGAACGCGACGTCATCCATACAATATTTCCTTATGTTTCTCCCTAACCATTGTTGTATTGATTTATGTACAATCACCACTACTTGCATTGCCATGCAAGCATTCTAATCATGTATTCATAATGTTCCACCGAATCTTCTGTATCAAACTGTATGTATGTTTCTGTTTGTGAAGACGACAAATGTCTCGCCATTTCACATATATTATGCTACTGCGTTGTATTCATTAATCTGTCTTGAATCTTATGCAATTGGCCACATGTGGAATTTCCTGGCCTTTCCATTGATATATGTTTCATCACTGTATGTTAATCATGTCTCTCAATATCGCCGTCTGTTTGTCTGCCGACAAACACAGAAGCCCGAATCTGTACCTCTGTTTTTACCTGTCTGTATGTAGATGCTACTTTACCGCTCGCACACATCAATAACATCTTTCAAGATTCTGTACATTTATCTCAGTAAGGAACCACCAACAAACCACTTAACACCCAGCCAGTATGTCACTCAATCCCCAGTCCTTACACTGCTTGAGGTGGTGATTGTACATAAATCAAGACAACAATGGTTAGGGAGAAACAGACGGAAATATTGTATGGTTGAAGTTGCGTTCTGTTAGAGAAAGAAAACGAGATGCTCTTGTTTTGTCTTGTTCACTCCGATGGATGACGATTGACAAACGCACGAACACACACGTGTTTGGAAGAGACGGTGTCGGGCTCTTACAAATACTTTCCCCCAAGACGTGGGTAATGTCTGATTAATCGGCCCGGCTGTGGAGACGACTGCTCAGGCGGAGGGTGCGGTGCAGTTGTGTTTGGAAGAGACAGCATCGGGCTCTTATAAGCTCACTCCACAATGAGTGTATATGTGTACCTTCAGAAGCCTCCTGGTGGATCCAATGTAAGCTCCTAAATTACATTTAGGACACTATAGCAGCTGTACATGTAAGAGCCTGTCACCCCGATGCTGTCTCTTCCAAACACACGTGTGTGTTCGTGTATTCGTCCTCCATCGGAGGGGACAAAACAAAACAAGAGCATCTCGTTTTCTTTCTATGAAGGAACGAAACTTCAACCATACAATATTTCCGTCTGTTTCTCCCTAACTATTGTTGTCTCGATTTATGTACAGTCACCACTACTTGCATTGCCATGCAAGCATTCTAATCATGTATTCATAAGGTTCCACCGAATCTTCTGTATCAAACTGTATGTATGTTTCTGTTTGTGAAGATGCCAAATGTCTCGCCATTTCACATATATTGTGCTACTGCATTGTATTAATTAATCTGTCTCGAATCTCATGCAATTGGCCATATGTAGAATTCCCTAGCCTTTCCTTCAGCCATTCCCCTCCAGCCGTCCTTACACTGGTGACCCTGGAGTGACACGAAGTACCCGGCCGACCCAAGATGATGACCCATGCACCAACAGACCCTTCGCCACCACCCCATTTCCCGCCGTTCCCGAGCTCTGAGTAGATGTCCGACCCTCCGAGATGACCCACCCCACCACCGGAGCCCTGGACGCCTCCTCCAGGAAACCTGAAGCTGCCCCCGCACTCGTACTGGACGAGCTGACCAACAAAGGACCAGCCAACATCATCCTTCAGCCTGCTGCCGCCCCCCTCGAGCTGGCTTCCGAAGGATCAGCCGCCGTCATCCTTCAGCCCTCGAGCTGGCTACCGAAGGATCAGCCGCCGTCATCCTTCAGCCATCCCCCTCCAGCTGGCTACCGAAGGATCATCTGACGTCACCATTCTACCCGCTACCATCCTCCTCGAGTTCCTGCCGGCCGGCGCCGCCCTTCAGCCTCCTACTAGTGCAGCAGATTGCTGTAAAAATCGTTCAGATAGTGAAACAAGCATGAAATTTGGCACAAACATTCCTAAGACTACGCTCTCTTAGAAAAGGGCGCTGGCCACCTGAAAATCCAAGATGGCGGCTATTTTTCAAAATGGCCGCCATCTATGTTGAGATTCACTGGTTTGGGAGCATCTATTGGATGGAATATGCCAGTTTTTTTTTTTTTAAACCTCGACTTTTAGGTTATAAAAATGTTCCATACCACACATTTTATTGAAAACCCTTACTAAATGAATTGTAACTAAAGATGGCGTACAAAAATGGTTGCCATAAAAGTTTTCTTTTCTATCCACAGCGCTAGCAGACATAGAGACCAACTGTTTTTATTTAATGGTATATTCATGTGATCAGACAGTTTAACTAATATGCTATTTTCAACTGAAATAGTAATGGTATGGTCACATACAACATTGTGTCTAAGACTGTAACCATAAAAAGAAAAGAAGAGAAATATGGACTAAACGCAACCAATCTATGTATAGGTCTCTCAACCTACACCTTGAAAAATTCGAGGATAAGAAGGTAGGCATAGCATGACACGTTGATGCTCAAGCTAGATTATCTACTGAAGAGAGGGCAATATTTATCTAGACTTCACATTTGCAAGTGCACAGAGCTGTGCAGGGAAGACCCAGCTTGTAGCACTTGCACCTTTCCCGACAGCCTGCTTTGCATCCACATTTGGTAAGCTGTTGGCAACTCTTGGCTAAGGGCGAGTTGGTTGTCCAGAGGACTTGCCATGCTTCACCAGACTTTGCCATCCCCACTCAGCAGGGTTCTCTGGCTGTGGCTGACACTGGGTGGCCTGCCCCACACACAACCAGCCTGGTACGCAGCACGCTTGGTGTGTTGGAGGAGAGCTCCTGGTTGGTGGAATGGCCTCATATGCCCTTTGTTTTCTGGCAAACATATCAAGTCTAGCCTCATCCACAGTGCCAGCAGTGCTGGATCTTTCATACATAAGTATGACAAACCTCTCCAGGACCTTTCAGGTCACTCTTCCACTCTGAGAGGGTAGTGACTCAGTTTGAGAACACAGTGGAGGCCTCTGGAAAGATGTTCCATGTCTGCCAGGCGGTCTTCTTTGCCCTTTGCTCCGAAGGCTGACACTGTATCACAGCCTGTGAACGCATGGAAGAAGAGCATGCCATTCACCTTCTCCTGGCCCAGAGAGTTGCACAGGTTATGCACAGCAATCCAGCGCAGGCTCTGGCCTTGGCCAAATGCCACCCATAGCTTCTCTAGCCCTAGATTGTGGAGAGTGGAGAAAGCACTGACTGCAAACGACAAGAACATCTGTGTCATTTGCTTTAACCGTGATGGTCTTGGCTCCATGTTCTGTAGCATATTTGGCATGGAGAAAGATGTGGGTGTCAGCTTCTCATGAGAGCACTTTTCCAGTCCCTGAAGACTAGCCTCATGAGTGCTGAGGACAGCAGACCCTTTCGTGGCAATGACAACATTTGTGGCAGACATCTGGGCAACTTTGTCTGCCAGAAACTGGAACAACTCTGTCTTGTTGGCATCGTGTCTTTGGAAATTGCGCCAGTTGGATGGAATTGTGTTCTTGTCTGTCACCTTGCGCCTTCCTCCTGACCACGTTGGAGCCTGGTCTCAGCTTTGAGGCTGGATGTATTGTATACATCAAATACAAGATGTGATGATGTGTACTTGCTGCTATAGGATTGTATCACAGGCAAGAAGTCGCAAAGTGCATAGCCCTCAAAGGTCTTTCCTTTCTTTGGTGGCAAGGCATGGACCAAAGCTGATCCATCTACAATGAGGACATCAGTCTTGGTTCTTTGTCTTCTAGTGTAACATGACTCTCCAGGACCGAGGTCAGCTGAGACTTCTGACATGTGTACAGCCTACCACCCTCACTAAGGGAAGCTGGGAATGTTTGATTCTCGTGTTGAAGAATTCCTGCAGATCACATTCACGGCTCTGACAGGATATAAATAGCTTTGAGAAAAGCTGGCAATCCTCCTTCAGAAGTTTCTGCTTTGACTGTTCTACAGGAGCAGCTTCTTGCCTGAAGAAGTCAGTTCTGTTCTTTCTTTATCGGCTCATAGAAGGAGACTGCAGTGTTTGGTGGCACAGGGTTCTTTGTTTGAAAGGAAGTTGGTGAGATGTTTGTGAATGTGTCCGCAATTCAGGCACCGACCTCACTTTCTCAGGTGCAAACTTTAGTTGCTGTCTTTCCTGTCCAGTGTTCTCCTTGGTGGGTGCTGAAATATGGAGATGCTAGTTCCATGGAAGGAGGTAGTGGCAGTAGTTGCAGATGGTTGTGGTCGATGTTGTCCATCACTGCAGTGGTGAACAACCCTTTTCGCAGTACTGGGGACAGACCACACCCTCCTCCACATATTGCTAACTGTGGCATCTCCTAACTGTGCAGAGACCTCCAGTACTCTGTCATAAGAGATACTGAGGCCATACTGATGTAGCATTTCAACCAGGTTTCTCTCCTGGCTTTGTCATAGACTGAGAGTCCCATGTAGACTGGGAATGGTGTTTCTGTCTTTGGAGTGTCTATGAGTTGTTGCTCCTCTTTGTATCGGGAGTAGCAGTTGAACTGCATGAGCTGTGCAATGGCCTGGTCTGACTTTTGATGTCCAAATCGTAACTGTGACTTGATGTCAGCCCCATGCTCAACCATCCCTACAAACTGGAGCAGGAGAGAGGCACAGAATTTCGTACACAAGCCTCAGAAAATGTGCCATCAAAACCGTGACTGATGATCAAGTATAGACTTTCTGAGAATATTTGCTGCTTTAGCAATGATAACTGCCTCTGAAAGATCAGATGATTGAGCAAGTGCTTTTCCACATCCTTTGAAATGCAAGTAATACATCTCTGCCAGATTTATGAGCCTCAAGTTCTGGAATTTCTGCCAGAAGTTTGTCTTTGAGTCTCGTGGAATTTACACTTGGTGACTCTACACCTAATTGTTCCAGACGTTGTTGGTAGAGGTGGCAAAATATCTGCCAGCCGAAATGTGACTGATCATCTGAACAAAGGTTGTTTTCAACAATGTTGGATGTCATCAGTTCTGACAGAACTAGTGGATACACATCTGATTCTGACTCAGTGCTACCTTGGTCTTTCTCAAGGCTCCTCAGGTAGGACCTTTTCCGTTGTAGAGGGCACAAAGACAGGCATGGTGATACTTAAACTCCTGTGCAATGACATCCCCACCAGTCAACTTAGCAAGGAGCCTGCCATCACTAAGTATCTCTGCACATTCACGCAATTTCAAGTCAAGGCCCTTAGTACTAGCCTGTCTGAGATCAGATGCAGGTGCCACTTTCTCAGAAAATGCAAACTTCATTGTCATGACTGGTTCGGCGCAGTTTTGCACGACTAGTCTCAGTGTTGCTGGTCTGGTCATTGGATTGTCGCTTTGCACGGTCCAGTTTAGTGTTGTTAAACAACATGTTTGTACAGTTCACATGGTATTTTGCTGCATTTTTTCCTGAGAGTGGCCTCTATGCCATCACCTTCATCCAGCCTTGCTGGATCCATTATCAGTGGCATTTCATTAATTTCACTGAACATGGGAATGTTCCTTGCCAGTATTGTGTACCCATCATGGTCTAGACATGATGACTTGGAGGTGATGTCAAGTGCTCACCTCTTTTGTCCTTCTGACAAAGACAACACAAACCCAGTTTGTTTTTCTACTGCTCAATATTGATTGGCATCACATTCTGCCATGATTTCACTTTTGATTAAGGCCGAGGGGTTATCCTTTTACCACCTTAAACAAAGCACACATTCCTGTATGGGATTCAACTAGGTTCGGTCTCCTACACCAGCCCGATCATTCATCCAGTGCCATTTAAGTCCGTGTGATCTGTACACCATCCGGTAAGTACATGAACCATCATGTACAGCCCCATACCCTTGGCTCGGCTCTCCCGCGCTGGCACATCCTGTCTCTATTCAGGTGCGGCTATCTAAGTATAGCTGGTCTGGGGCTGTTAGAAAGCATTTGGGACACTAAACTAAACTATACTACAACTACTAGTCTAAGACTACAGGATTAGTAAAGCTGGATTAGCTGGCACTGAACCCCATGCTGAGTTACACAGCAGTGATGTCACCAGTGTGCCCTGGTTGTGTGCAGACATACACTCTTTTACATTTATTAATTTTCCTTCAAAATTGATGAGTTATTCGAAAGAGATGGCCTCATTAGGATCTAAAACCACAGAAACCAAGATCCATGCTTAAAACGATAATTGTTGAACAGGCATTATTTCTCATTATAATTATTGTTTCTACCTTTTCTTGGCAGCCATATAGCCCCATATTTAAAGGTAAACTGTACTGGGAAGCTACAGAAACATAATATTCACAAGAAATAGTATGGAAGAGCTTTACCATATTGCTAGAAGCAAATACATGCCATTCTAGTGAAAATTAGCCAAAATCTGTCGATACTGGCCGCCATCTTGGAATTTGGCCGCCATATTAAATTTTTGCGTGGCCAGCGCCTTTTTCTGATAGAGGGAACTTTAAAGAGCACTTGTGCAAAATTTCATGCTTGTTTCACTATCTGAACGATTCTTGTGAAATATGCAATTATCTGCTGCACTATACCCGCCCCCTAGCCCAAACCCTTCGAGCCAATTACAATTGTCAGCAAGATGATTTCCACATCGATGCCTTGCTTGTGGGAGGGAGTATTGTAAGAGCTCGTCGCCTCGATGCCGTCTCTTCCAAACACACGTGTGTTCATCATCCACTGGAGGGGACAAGACAAAACAAGAGCATCTCGTTTTCTTTCTTTCAATCATACAATATTTCCATCTGTTTCTCCCTAACCATTGTTGTCTTGATTTATGTACAATCACCACTACTTGCATTGCCATACAAGCATTCTAATCATGTATTCATAATGTTCCACCGAATCTTCTATATCAAACTGTATGTATGTTTCTGTTTGTGAAGACGCCAAACGTCTCACCATTTCACATGTATTGTGCTACTGCACTGTATTCATTAATGTCTCGAATCTCATGCAATTGGCCATATGTAGAATTTCCTGGCCTTTCCATTGATATATGTTTTACCACTGTACGTTTTTGATGTCTCTCACAATCGCCATCTGTTTGTCTGCCAACAAACACAGATGTCCAAAATCATTACCTGTTTTGCTCTGTCTGTGTGTAGATGCTACCTTTCAGCCGCACAGGCCAATAACATCTTCGAAGATTCTGTACATTCAGTCAGGAAGGAACTACCAATAAACCAGTCAACACCCAGCCAGTATGTCACTCAATCCCGTCCTTACATACACACACCCAGAGGACATATAAGGGCATCAACAATCTTTGTACTTAACGACCCGGTGGTAAGAGGATTAACAGGCATCGGCTGGACTTTAATGGCTCCAAAGTTATTTTGGATGCGTTGCAAAAAGTTTTTCCTAAAAGTATCACCAAATAAAAATAGAAATTTAGCATAAAAATTCAATTTAGGAACATTATAAATTGTAGGCTTGAGGGAGAACAGTGTGCGAAGTATCGTAAAGACCAGTTTAGATGGGAAGCAGTTTCTTTAGAATATTTACTTAAAAAGATGATCTCATCTTGGAATAGAAACCAATCAGAAGTTAGCATTAGAACCCTTTGGAGGAGAGTAAAAACACAAGTAAATTTAAGTTAAAAGAACAAAAACTATAAAAACTTGACCCTAAGCCCGTAAACGCTCTTTTTCTAGAAATCGTGATGTTAAAAATATTATTTTGTCTAAGAACAAGGACGTCTGAAAAAGAAAGCTGATTTTCATTTTCTTTTTCCCAGGTAAATTTAACATTGGTATGTTGTATATTTAGAAACTCAAGAAAGGAATTAGCATCATACTTATGTCTAAATAGGGCAAAGGTTTCACCACCATACCTTACATAAAAAAAAAGGGGGTGGCAGGCTAAGGGGCATCATCTAAGAAGTGCTCAACTGGGAGCACATAAAAATGTTGGCAAAAGTAGGATCAAGAGGAGTTCCCATCGCCATGCCATCAACCTGCTTCTATAACTTATCGTTTTTATGTGCTTTCTGTATATATATATATATATATATATATATATATATATATATATATATATATATATATATATATATATATATATATATATATAGTATATATATATATATATATATATATATATATATATATATATATATATATATATATATATATATATATATATATATATATATATATATATATATATATATATATATATATATATATATATATATATATATATATATATAAATAGTATATATATATATATATATATATATATATATATAGTATATATATATACAGTATATATATTGTCATAAACTGGGTCCTTGGTGTGGATGGGAATTGGGACAATTTATTATTATAGACTGCCTTTGGTACCAAGGGGTGTCTATGATTATGAACAAAAGGAAAAATTACTGGAACTTACCCTAGAATGTTTCTTGATTTGCGTAAATAATGAAGGTCGCCAATTTGGAATTAGAATTCTTCTACAATCAAAAGGGATTTATTTACAGAGAATGCAGGAAATATGTGAGACCAAAATACACCAATTTACAGACACATAAATCATAAATGATAGATTAATAATGCAGTAACTTACAGATGCAATGTAAATAAGAGGGGCCACAGATACAAAAATCCCATTAAAACAAGTAACTCTGTTATGCTAAAATGCATCAATTCACAGGCAGTAATAAATTGGAAGGGGTAAATTCGAGGATAATGGACATTTGATAATCAAGATGATTTCTGTGTAGGCAATGGATTCTTGTGATCAGGCTACAACCCAGAATAGTTGCGAAATTTGGATGGCAGTCATTAATGGGTATCCTGGCATAGATTTGGAAACAGGGCAGGGTATGATGGCTCCTGGAAGAGAATTCCAGCATTAGTACAAGCACGGGGGCAATTGAAACCTCCCCTGTTACTAAACAAAGCACCATGAATCTATGCACTAGGGAGGAATTGATCACTTGAGTTACTGAAAATAACTTGCCCTTAATTTACACTGTGGAGGGAATATTTGAATATTTATCACTGAATTGTAGTAGGCTGATTTCAAAGCAAGTCATGGGGCGATTCACGGGCTGCTCAAAGTAGGGTGACTTAACAAAGGGGGATGTTTTTTAGGAGGAATAAAATTGAGGTTTGGAGAAATGGAAAACTGAGGAAATTCACAGGGAGGAAAAGAGCTGGCTTATTGACTAATTGTGGTTGACGTACCTGGGGTCTGTAGATGTTTTGCGCTGAGCATGTGAGGCTCGGCCGGTCACCGTGGTTAGTTTTCACCAGCATAAAGGAAGGGAAAAAAGGCACTTGTGTTTCAAGTGCTGGTTCTGTGCGGAGTGCTTCCCTCTCAGGGAACCCAGTGCGCCTTCCTGGGTTGTTTGCTTCGAAGTCTAGGCTTAGGTCGATCTGCAAAGAGTCATACAGCCAGCAAAGGAGTGAAGAAAAGTGGGTCTTAAGATTAAGTACTTAGAGGTTAAGTTCCTATCTATCTCGCAGCCTAGATTCGCCTTCCATCCCCTACATCGCGTGATGGGGGTGAGGGGGTTTGGTTATTGTTTACCCCAGGTCAGCTGAGGTGGGGCTTTCCCTACATGAGCTCAAACAGGCGCTAACTGTCCTTTCTTAGTTCAAAATATGCTTGGTCTACCTCGCCCGCCATGTTTTCTTGGCCCAACAGTCAAATGGAAGGTGAAATTACTCCATGAATAAATTAATTCCTAGCTGTTGGACGAGGGAGGAGTAGGAATCTTTAAATATATATATATATATATATATATATATATATATATATATATATATATATATATATATATATATATATTTATATACAGAATTTTATGAGATCTGAAGTTACATTGTCTTGCTAAGTCACTGGCGTCTCTACCCCAGTCGAATCTGTCACTGATTTGTATTTTATATGGGTAGGCTATCTGTAATATCTGGCATTGGTTAAGGTTCATGACTGGGGCTTTTGGCTTTGCGACGGAGCCTTAGTTGTTTGTGCATCATTTTATTTTCTTTTGTCTTTTCTCCATATATATTACACTATTTCGTTTCTTCGTTATTACTTTACATAACAAAAAACTGTCCAGCTACTTAACTTGTGGCCTCTTCTTACGATTGTTGTAGTTCAACTGCTTCAGTTCCCTTTTCTGTACTCCTGGCGAAATAGCAAATGAAGTGCATCTTCTAATTTTCACAGAAACTATAGAAGACACTTCCTCTTGTATGCCTATTATGCAATTCAATTGTAATGTATTGTTTCTGGCTAAAAAAAATTACTGCTGCAAGTACTGTGTATTTGCTCACTCATTTCTTCTTTCTATTTCTTGTATATGTCCAGTCTCACTTTATCTTTTAACTCTTTCCTTCTTTTATCATTACCTTGGGGTTTAGTTTTATATTTCGTTTTACCCCCTCAATGTGGGGCCACCTTGACGTGGTGAGGGGTTCTTGAACCCCAGGAATTTGTTTCCTGGTTTGAGTCCAGGAGTCTCATATATTATTATATATTTCTTTGTTCTAATTTTGTGGAATTTTCCACTTTTTCTAAAACTTACTGGACCTGATAAATAGGAAAAGATATCATAGCTGGGATTGGGTTTATGTCCGAAGCTAAATAGTGGGAACTGTGGTAGGTCCATCAACTACATGATAATGTTTGGACCTGAGAGATGTCAGATTGATATCTCAAAGGCGGAACTATTCATTAGGGCTGTCCATGGATTCCAGGGGAGTCTGATTCTGGGGATAGGACTCTCAGGCATTCTAGCCGGTTTGCCCATAACATGATTATGGTGGGGATGATAGTATTCTCGTAACACCTTCGGTCCTAGCAAGCGGGTTTGGCTTACACTTGGGCCACTCTAATCATATTGTGCTGTGAAGTCCCCGCTAAGCGAGTCTTCTATGATGAACGACCCGTTTTCTTCAATACCGCTCCTATGGGAGCAGGTCAAGCAGGATCGGCCATACTGAATCAACCGTGCTTATCTATGAAAATTTGTACCTGTTACTAACTTATTTTGTATCTGTTTCTTTTGCACATGTATATTAGAATATTGTTAGATCAGTCATTGTCCACTTTCTTTTTACACAACTTGTAGGCTATTTATCCATTGTAATTATTGTCGAGAGTAATTGACCTCAGGTCACCAAGATTCTATTGTATTCCTCTGTGTGACGTCAGTCCGCCGCTATATAAACGGCCTGCGTCCTGAATAAAGTAGCAGTAACTTTCCTCCTGCTCCTTATTTCGCACCTCTTAGTTAAAGTGCCATCCCCTGTGGGGTAGGGTAGCCTAGGGATGCGGACAACTGGAAGTCTGTTCTCACTTGTGCCATTGGTGGAAAAATAAATTTCATGAAAGGCTGACAATATATTTTTAAGGTTTTCAGGTTAATTTTTCTTTTTCTTTTTTTACATCAAATCTTTATGAGAAGTAGAAATAAAGATTCGAGTACCCCTGAGCCCTATGATGGTACTGTCTCGGCACAGTTAACGACTGTTGGAACCTCCTCCTCTGACAACCTTCGCTTAGAAAAATCCAAGAAACATTCTAGTTTAACTACACTAGAACCCTATGCTCCAGTACAAAGCAAACCTTATAACCCACCTAAAAAAATTAAATATTGTCTTGACCCAACCTCGACCCACTTCGACTCCCTCTTTGGGAGTGGAAGTTGGTCAAGGTTTCTAACCTTAGAGACAGAATGGAAAATTTCAGCCCTAAAGTTAGAAAACTACCTATTAAACACATTCTGTCGTTGAGACAGCATAAGGGAAAAGACGTGGCTTATAGAAGCCACAACAAAGAGTCAGTCTGAGGACTATATGTCTATAACGGCAACAGATAATATGAACGTAAAAATAAAAAAACATGACACTGAATAGCAGTCAGGTACTATTGTGCTTCCTGAGAACAGTGACGAACCAATCGAAAAGAGTATTCTCTTGGAATCTCTTAAAAACAGATATCCCAGGGTCCAAGATTGTGAGGTATATAATATACCGAGTAACCAAAGAAATAAGCATATGTTAAAAATAGCAAAAATAAAATTTGAAGGTCAAGATCTACCTCAAAAAATGAAAATATTAGGCCAAAACACAGAAATATGACCTTATGTACCAAAGCCACTACAGTGTCAAAATTGTAGTAAATATGGGTGTGCAAAGAAATATTGTAGAAACGAACCTGTGTGCGCGTATTGTGGATCTGCAGAACATGCCACACAATGGAAGTGCAGTGAGCCAAAGTGCATAAACTGTGGGCAAGACCATCATGCAAGGTTCAATGAATGTATGTACTTTATTTACAATACAGAATTAAAAATCTTACAAGAAAGAAGTGGTATGTCTATAAAAGGAGTAAATTAGAATTAAAAGTGAGAGAAATTCAAGATCTGTCTAAGAAACGTACATATTCTTCAATAACAAGAACCAGTAATGAAACAAAAACGCATACAGATAGACGTAAGGGAGCACAGAAAAGTAAATCTCAAGAAGAAATTAATGCTTTAGAAATAAAAACTAAAATGGTAAAGAATAAAGAAACTGGTACAAATGAGATGGATAATATTCTATCCAACTCATTTGAAATATTAATGCAAATAGGAACACAGGAGGATGCTACTCTGGAAGTAACAGAGGAGGGTCGTGGTGGACTGCAAATTAAAGGTAAAAAAATGCCTTTGGAGAGAGCACCACCCAAAACAAAGAAACCAACTATTATTACAGAAAAATCGGTTAAACCAAAGATAAAGGATATGTGTAACAGTCACGGGGTGACCTTTGGAAAAGGCATATGATGACCTGGCAGGGCACTTCTGCTGTAGAAGCGATGGTGTCGGCGCCGAGGAATGCCTGACGAATGCATTTGTGATTTGCGCAGTTAGATACAGAGAGAGCCTTGCGTTTTAAGCGCATGGGAGAAACGTGACAGTTTGATGGAAACCTTGTGATATCTGT
The DNA here is from genome assembly GCF_040412425.1 of Macrobrachium rosenbergii. Classification (NCBI taxonomy): domain Eukaryota; kingdom Metazoa; phylum Arthropoda; class Malacostraca; order Decapoda; family Palaemonidae; genus Macrobrachium; species Macrobrachium rosenbergii. Next base: position 82,875,989 of record NC_089752.1, on the reverse strand, counting down.
AGGTGGGGTTCTTCGAACATTGAACTGGACGGTGACTTCACGTTCCAAGGGGGGGGGGTTGTTATCAAGAGAATGCGTTCATACGTGAGCTTTTTAATGTGTATATTATAGAGGAACCATAAAATGGGTATTCACTTCGATTTGTGGCTAGTGATCACTCTTTTGAGCTGTGTTTGTGAATAAGGCAGTCACTGTGAGGAACGGTTTCCTGACGGCCATTGAATGTGAGTAAGATAACTCATTACAACTTGTATCTTTTTCAGACATTATATGGAGTGCCCATTTTACGTGGCAGTGAAACCCTTCTGTTTTTTATTATGCATTTTTCTATTTCAAGTGTTTATTTTTTATACACCATTCCAGGTTTCTAATACAATGTAATGCTCTTCCCACAGGAAACTTGAACATTGTCCTGGAAGGATGAATATTTGGAAGTGGTGTTATTACTCTTACAGACTATATGACTTGTATTGTGGTCATTATGACCTTATTATTTTGCTTGATGACCAGGGGATTATTGACTATTCTTGTTTTGCATAAAATGGTATCTATGCTTGTTTGGGGAACAGTAGGCTATTCCCTCTAGCAGTGTGTTCCTTTGACAGGGAGTGTGAGTCATCCCATTTCATGACCGTAGTTTATGCAGAGTTACTTCCATTAAATTTGTCAATAAAATCTAGTTTTCTATCTCAGTGTCTCATTTCAGTAGGCCTTTGTGTAAAGATAGACGAAAAGAGGAGGGATCTGCTGACCTAGGTAAGGCCACAGCTACCAGAAACATCTCAAGAAAGATGAGATGCTAAATTCTGTTCTTAAAACAGATACTCCAACAAACTGCCAGCTCTCGAACCCGGGCTGGATAACATATGAAGAAAGCTAAAACGAAAACAAGCTAAGAAAATATACCTTTATCTCCTAAAATAATAGTAAAATCTATGGAACCAGATATCCAAAACACTGAAGTGGAAGAGAATCATACCATACATAAGCATGATTATGTCAAAGGAGAAGAGAATACTCCATCTCCAGTAATTGGTAATGTGACTTCAAGAAAAGTCAGAGGTGAAAGACTGATTCTCTATTATTCTCGACATGCATTTATAAGACAAAAAGCCGACGGAAAGGTGGCGGGCGACCCGAGACCCCTGCAGCGTCCATACAGGATTTGTGTTTCTTAGCAAGCATAAAAATACGAACAACATTTGTTACATGACATATAAAAAGTAGATATACATATCGGCAGAAAAGCCGCACAATGATGCATAAGATGAGGTACAGAATGAATCTGAAATAAAGACAGGTAAAATACATAATGTGATTAATGTACATCTGAAAGGGAGAAACACAAGGAAAGAGAGGTGCGATTTGACGCCCTTGCAAATACTCCCCCCACCAAGACAGTAATTAGAGGAGCAATTATTGGGTGAAGCACATTATCATGGAGGCACTGAGGCAGCCAGAGCGGGCCCCTGCTTCTGGAGAACTGTGGGTGTGGGGTGGAGCGGACACCTGGGGACGTCTGGATGTGTTTTCTGGTACGTCCTGGGTCCCACTTTGGTGGGGAAGCGGGTGAGCCTTCAGGCAGGTATTGCAGGGGAACTCTGGGGCACCTGCCTACTTTTTCACAAATTTCGCTGTCTAACAGGAATGCAGGGTTCAGTCTGTCGATGGTGATCCAGTCCTCCCGTCCATGGATGTTGGGGAGGAATGCTTTGCTGGCCCACCTGATGACTCAGTGAGGCCCCCTGTAGGGCTTGGTTAGGGGCGGGCGGAAGGCATCCACCCTGAAGAAGACGTAGGCGCAGGAGTGCAAGGCAGGTGGGCTGTAGGTGATGGTTCTGTCAGTGAGGGTCTTGTGGCAGGGCACGAACCTTTGCGCGAGTTTCCTTAACCTTGGGAGGCTGGGTGTCGGTGCCGTCAGCCAGTGTTTCCCCATAGACTTTCAGCAGGGAAGTGTTTCCAGTGCGGAGACCCAGCAAGACCCAGGACAGCTGTTCCACTTCTCGCAGCGTGCCATGAGAACTGCAAGAGAGCAATGTGCCCTCGACCATTTGCAGGGTTATATGCCAGTGCTGTGTAGAGTTGTACCCATCAGGCAAGACAGGAAGGCGGGTCCCCTGTCCGTAGTGATGCTGTCTGGCACTCCGAAGCAGCTTATCCAACAGGAGAGGAGGGCCTCTGTGCATGATGTCGTTGATGCCTCATCCATGTGGATTGCTTTGGGCCAGCGGGTGGAGCAGTCTATGGTCGTCAGGAGGTATCTGGCTCCCCAAGACTGTGGAAGGGGCCCGACGACGTCGATGTGGATGTGGCCGAATCACCGACAAGGCTGAGGAAAAAAGCCGATCCCGGATTCAGTGTGCCGGGATGTTTTGCTCATCTGGCATGGAAAGCAGCTCCTTGCCCACTGGTGGACGTCCTTGTTGATGCCGTGCCAGACGAACTTGTCAGTCATGAGGTGTGCCGTTGTGCACCCCGATGGATGGAAAAGGCCATGGACGATGTCGAACACTTGTTTCCTCCTCGATGCGGGCACCAGGGGCCGTGGACGGCCTATGCTGGTGTCACAGAGGAGAGTTGTGTCTGAGTTTGCTAAGGGCACGTCTTCCCACTTGAGGGCAGTCGCTGCTGTCCTGTAGTCCACTGTCTCCAGATCCACTACTTGTTCCCTCGCAAGGTCTTCGTAGTTGATGCCAAGGCGAAGGGAATTGATCTCTATTCTTGACAGAGCGTCAGCCACAGGGTTTTTCTTGCCAGGGACATAGTTGATGGTGCAACTGAACTCGGAGATGGCGGTTAGGTGCCACTGTTGCCTTGCAGACCAGGCGTCCACCTGTTTTGCAAATGCGTGCACCAAGGGTTTGTGGTCTGTCAGGATTGTGAATTCGGTTCCCTCTAGCAGGTACTTGAAGTGCCTCACAGCCTTGTAGATAGCCAGCAGCTCTCTGTCGAAGGTGCTGTAGTGCTTGTGGCGGGGTTGTGGCGAGTTAAGGTGATGGCACTGGAGAGGGCCCTTTTGTCTGGATGAATGCCTTCTACAGCGGAGCTTCCCACATTAGCCCTTTGTTGGCCGACTCGGTTGAGCTTCAGACTGTCGCTCGATGGGCCGGAGTTCAATTCCCGCTGCCGGCTGATGAAGAGTTAGAGGAATTTATTTCTAGTGATAGAAATTCATTTCTCGCTATAATGTGGTTCGGATTCCACAATAAGCTGTAGGTCCCGTTGCTAAGTAACCAATTGGTTCTTAGCCACGTAAAATAAAGTCTAATCCTTCGGGCCAGCCCTAGGAGAGCTGTTAACTAGCTCAGTGGTCCAGTAAAACTAAGGTATACTTAACTTTTTAAGCTTCCCACGTTAGTGTTTTCGGTTTGCCCTTCAGGATTGACGTCAGGGGGTACATGATGTGGGCAACATCTGGGATGAAGCGCCGGTAGTAATTTATCATCCCAAGGGACTCCTGAAGGGCCTTGATGGTTTGTGGTTCAGGGAAATTTTCTATAGCTTTTACTTTAGAGGCAGTGGGGCGCACTCCTGCTGGGGAAATCTCGTGGCCCAGGAAGTCTACTTTCTCTTTCCCAAAGATGCATTTGTCGAACCTGACAACTAATCCGCTGTCCTGCAGGAGTTTCATGGCAGCATGGACGTGGCGAAGGTGTTCCTCTGGGGACCTGGAAAAATGAGGATGTCGTCGACGTAGCAGATGCAGAGGGGCAGATCTCCCAGGATGATATCCATCAGGCACTGGAAGGTGGCACCTGCGTTCCTGAGATCGAAGGTGGAATAGGAGAATGTGTAGCTTCCAAAGGGCGTGATGATGGTGGTCTTTGGAACATCGTCGGAATGCACAGGGACTTGGAAGTACGACTTCAGTAGATCCATCTTGGAGAAAATTTTGGCTCTGTGGAGGGCACCTGTCAGGTCTTGCATGCTAGGGAGGGGGTAGTGATCTGGTGTTGTTAACAAATTCAGGTGCCGATAGTCCCCGCAGGGCCTCCATGAACCATTGGATTTCTTTACCATGTGGGGAGGGGACGCCCACGGGCCTTGATGCCTTTTTACAAACACCCATGTGTTCCATTTCTGCGAAGGCCCGTTTAGTGTCTTGAAACTTCTGGGAGGACAGACGTCGGAACTTGGCTCCCACTCAATACAGGTCACAATGTAACAGATCTACACTGGATTCTCTGTCTAACTTGGAAGATCACGTACGAAGAGGATTTCAACAAAAACAAATTACTATAGTTGTCTTTTTTGGCATTGACAAGGCATATGTTACTACATGGAGATATGCAATATTAAAAACGTTGCATAAAAACAGCATCCGTGAACCTTTACCCAGGTTTATCCAAAACTTTCTGACAAATCACACTTTTCAAGTGAGAATTGATGATGTATGGTGAAGTAAATTTCCACTTCAAAATGGTGTTCCACAAGGAAGTGTCCTTAGTGGCACACGGTTTACTTTAGCAATAAATGATATCAGTAATAATCTACCTGTTGGAATAAAAAGCATCCTCTACATAGATGATTTTGCAGCTCGCATGAAACATACAGAGCGAATCATTAATAAAACTATAATAAAAAATAGATGAATGGGCCTCAACTGTAGGCTTTAAATTATCCATACATAAGACTCAAGCAGTAGAGCCTCGAAGGCCAAGTCGGTTAGAGTATAAAGTCCCCGCTCAATGCGTTCTCTGTAATGAACATCCCGTTTTCTGCAGTGCCTTCACATTCGACCTGAGGTCGACCGAACACATATTATTACCATTATTGTGAATTGTATATTTTATTATCTGTTCAAGTGACCATGCATTATGTATATGTAACGGAGTAGTATTTTTTAACACATCAGACATTATTAACCATTATGTTTTCTGTATGTACCTGTCCTGTTTTTGTAAAGAAATAGTTTGACCTCAGGTCACCTGTAGATCTTTGTACCCGCAGTCTCTGCGAAGTACACAGAGGTCCGCACACCGCTTTATAAGCAGATTGCTTCTTCATCAATAAACTAGCAGTACTTGTCTTCCTGCTCATTATTTTGCACCTCTCTCACAGTGGTGACCCCCAGAGTGGTTCCCGGAAGCCATTAACGGACCCAAGCGGCGACTAAGTCTTGGCCCGATGAACCAGCCCACACCCCTAACAGACTAACTACGGTGCTCTAACAAAGCATTCGGGCGTTACCGACCCTTGTCAACAGGTCACCGGCATCATTAGCGGACCCACACGGCACACTCCCAAGCGTGTATTGACGCAAATGTTCCCTCACACTCCAAGTGAGAGCGTGGAATGAGCATGGACACAGACATTCCCAAACACATACAAATTACCGTGAACTTCTCGGAGGCAGACGCTTCCCTCGCGCGACCACCCTCCCGCACGCTCCTTCATGCCGGTACCTGCACCCCGTGCAATGATCCCCCTGACAGACCAACCAAAGGCGGCCCCCAGCATAAGGCTGCTGCCACTCACCAATCAAAATGTGGCATCCTGGTTCTACAGGGTTGAGGGGCAATTCAGGGTAGCAGGCCTAACCAACGAGGTGTTGAAGGCGGACATCGCCATCAACGCCCTCCCGGAGGAGATATATAAGAAGATCGCCCCGTGGTTAACAACGACGTCGAGCCCAGCCACCTTCCAGGAGTTAAAAGCCACTCTCATCGAGACCTGCTCCCTGCCGGTCTCCGAGAGCGCTGCCCACGCCCTCGACCTCGCCCTCAACCCCCGGCAGGAGGAAACCTCTTGGAAACGTGGCATGCCCTCCAGGACCTCCACCTCCTCCCCGAGACTGAGAGCAGCGGCAGGCGCAAAGAAATCAGCCTGTCGAGGGATATCTTCCTGCGGCAGCTACTGCCAGAGGTCCGTGGGCAGGTCACAGAGGCATACACCCAGCCGATCGAGGACCTCATCAGGGTGGCGCAGCAGCTGACAGACTCCATGAAGGTGGCAAAATGAGTGTCCACGCCCGCACACCACATCAACTGCCTCCAGCCGGAGGACCCCATCATGGAGGCCATCAACGTCGTCACCCAGAAAAGGCCATCCCACCAGCAGAAGAAGGAGGGCCGGGACTTTACTATTACCACCGGAAGTTCGGGAAAGCTGCCTGGAGATGCGAAGCCCCCTGCCTTTTCTTCCCTTCAAAAAATGGGGGAGGTGGTGGCCACCCACACAGGATGCCATGGCAGCAGCAACTGAAACACCCGGGGGCCCCACACCTGTAGGCTTTTACTTCCGCGACACCGTCTCCAGCAGGATGATGCTGATCGACACTGGAGCCATGCGTTCAGTGTTCCTGCCTTCAAGAGAGGACTGCAGACATCCGCCGGACCCAATTGCCTCCCTGACAGCCGCCAACAGGTCTCCCATCCTCTCCTACGGCTACCTGTAAAGTCCCCGCTCAACGTGTTCTCTGTAATGAACATCCCGTTTTCTGTGGTGCCTTCACATTAGACCTGGGGTCAACCGAACACATATTATTACCATTATTGTGAATTGTATATTTTATTGTCTGTTCAAGTGACCATGCATTATATATGTGTAACGGAGTATTTTTGTAACACATCAGACATTATTAATCATTATGTTTTCTGTATGTGTAAAGTCACCACATCGACGTCAGCAGAGTGCTTCGAAGGCGTCATTAATTAAGTCTCCACTGAGCAAGTTTTCTTTGGTGACTTCCCATTTTCTTCGCAATCAATTCGTCACGCCTAACATGCCAGGTCACGCATTTTCTACCATTTCAACTTTATATGTATTTGTCCAATTGTCACAAATTATGTATCGTATGTATCTTTATTCGCAGGCATCAAAACTATCCATATTGGAGTTCTGTATGTCTTTGTATTGTAAATTGTACTCGTTCGCCGTATATTATTGTTAATTGTTTTTTATCTTAGGTCACGCTCAAAGTCATTCTCTTCCGCGGTTCGGCGCCAGTCGGCCGCTATATAAACTGCCTGAATCTGTAATAAACCAGCAGTAACTTTTACCTGCTCGTTTCTTTTGCACCTCTTACAGTGGTGACCCCCCGGAGTATCCCGGAGCCATTAGCGGACCGACACGGCGACTCAGTCTTGGCTCCAGGAACTCTCCAACGCTCTTAGTGGCTTAAACACGGCGCTGTAACCAGCGTTTGAGCGTGCTGACTCTCATCGGTAAACCCACCAGCGTCACTAACGGACCCACATGGCGCACGAAAGTGCGTTCTGACGCGAGTACCCCACTCCAGTAAGAGGGCAGAGAGCGAGCATGGACGCGGGCATCCCCTCCTTCGTGCAGTTAACCGCGGACCTCGTGGACTCGGAGGTCTACCTTCCTCCCATCGCACCCGCACCGAGGCCCTTCCACACCTCCACACCCATGCCAGCGCCCCGAACACTCCACGGCCCGGCAACACCGTCGCGGGCCGCCCTGACTGTAAAGTTGCCACCTTTTATACAGGGGAACTCAACAATGTGGCTGCGTAGGGTCGAGAGTCACTTCAGGGTGGCGTACCTGACGGATGAAATCCTGCAGGCCGACACGGCCCCCAACGCCCTCCTGGAGAAGGTATACAGAAAACTCGTCTCGCGGGTGACCGACACACACCCCCTCACATACAACGTCGCGAAGAAGATCCTCCTCGAAACATGCTCCCTACCTATCGCCGAGCAGGCCGCCTGTGCTATCGACCTCGCCGTCAACCCATGGCATGACCTCAATGCGTCTCGACGCGACGATGAAGTCCCAGGAGTAATTCTGGCCAAGGATGGAGATCGACAGGGACCTGGTGCAGTAGGAGAGGATGGGGGATCCGTTGGCGGCCGTCAGGAAGGCGGCTGGGTCTGGTTTCTGGTTGCGGTCCTCCCTGGATGCCGGGAAGATCGATCTAAAGGTCCCTGTGTCGACCAGCATCATCCTGCCGGAGACGGTGTCGCGGACGTAGAAGCCTACTGGCTCTGGGCCCCTGGGTTTTTCGGTTGCCATGGCGGTTTGTCCTGCTGGCCGCAGCCACCCCCGTTTTTTTGAACAGGCGAACGAGCAGGGTGGCAGGCAGTTTCGGGCGTCTTTGCCGAACCACTTGTGGTAGCGACAGAGGCCTGGGGAACTCCATTTGTTGTGGGGCGGTGGACGCCTCCTGGCGACGGCGTTGACACCCTGCTCCATTTCTTCTTCCAGCTGGACGGAGCTGACCGACTGTGTGGGCACTTTTAGCCGCTGTGTGGCCTTCACGCAGTCCGTGAAGTGCTGCGCCGTTTCTATGAGGTCGTCGAGAGGCATGGTGTAGGGGTGAGGAATCTGGGTGCGGACCTCCGGGAGGAGCTGGCGAAGGTAGATCTCCCGCGACAGGCTTATTTCCTGCCGCTTTTTCGTGCCATCGAAATCTGGTAGTGAAAGAAGGTCCTCGACCATGCTCCATGCGTCTGCTACGTTGATGACATCCTCATATTTTCCAGGTCTCACAGTGAACACCAACAGCACATCCGGTAGTCTTGCGGCGCCTCCAGGAGAATGGTCTCGTCGTCCGTTTTGACAAGTGCACCTTCAGCATCCAGAAAGCTGACTTCCTGGGCCACGAGGTATCTCTGGCAGGCGTCCGCCCACTCACATCAAAAGTAGCAGCCTTAACCAGGTTCCCAACCCCCACCTCCGTCAAGGCCGTCCAGGAGTTCCTCGGGATGGTGAACTTCTACAGGCGGTTCATCCCCGGGATCGCACACACCACGGCCACCCTGACGGAAGTTCTCAAAGGCCAACCAAAGTCCCTGTCTTGGGGACCCAGCCAGCAGCAGGCCTTCTCCCTGACGAAGGCCACCCTCACCGAGGCAACCACCTTGGCACACCAGGATCCCAAGGCCCCTCTCCAGCTAACAACGGATGCCAGTAACGTCGCCTGTGGTACTGTCCTGGAGCAGGTCATCAACAGTGCCCCCCAGCCCATCGCCTTCTTCAGCAAGAAATTCAACCCCGCAGAGACCCGCTACAGCACCTTCGACAGGGAACTCTACGCGATGTACCCCGCAGCCGGCACTTCAAGTTCCTCCTGGAGGGGACGCCCTTCACAATCTTCACGGACCACCAGCCATTGGTTCACACCTTCATAAGCAGGGGGACGCAAGGTCTTCCAGGCAGCAGCGCCACCTCTCAGCCATAGCCAAATTCACCTGCTCCGTCAGTTACTTCCCCGGCAGGAAAAATCCTGTAGCAGACGCCCTCTACAGAGTCGAGTTGAACGCAGTGCAGCTCGGAGTAAACTACCAAGACCTTGCCAGAGAACAGGCCGCTGACCCAGAAACCTCAGCCTACCGCACCGCCATCACGTCCCTTAAGTGGCGGGATGTGACCCTCGCCCCAGGAGGCCCAAGTCTCCTCTGAGACATCAGTACGGGTCAGCCCCGCCCCTTGGTTCCAGCCTCACAGATCCCTGAAGGCGTCCCTCATGGCCCGCTGCACTGCCGAGGACTGGAAACATCAGCTGCCGTGGGTCCTCCTCGGTTTGAGAACCACCTCCAGAGCCGATGGCACCCTGTCCGCAGCCGAAAAATCCTACGGTGAGCCCCTCGTGGTCCCGGGCGAACTTGTGACAGAAGATCGCCACATCCCATCACTGCAGAGGCTCCGCGACGTGGCCGGCAAGTTCGCCCCTTGCAAGCGCACGTACACCGGCAGGTCGGCCACCTTCACACCGCCAGACCTGTCATCCGCCACCCACGTCTTCATCAGGGTCGATGCCATTCGCCCACCACTGACCAGGCCCTACAGGGGCCCCTTCCGCATGCTAGAGCAGAACAGCAAGGCGTTCCTGCTGGCACTCCCTGGGAGGAACGACTGGGTTTCAATAGACCGGTTAAAGCCCGCCTTCCTGGAGGAGAGCACCGACGTCACTGCAGCACCTTCCCCGCCCAGCCGCCCTTCGCCACGCCCAGGCCCCCACAAATGGCGGGTGCACGGCTGTCCCAGGAAGGGACCGCCCGCACCAGCAGCCCAGCACCCTCACGCGCGGGAGGCCCCTCCGTTGTCCTCAAGAAGCCGTGGTACCCTTCAGTGTCCCAGCAGATACACAGATTAGTCAGACGTGTCCCACGTCTTGGAGGGGGAGTATTTGTAAAGTCACCACATCGACATCAGCGGAGTGCTTCGAAGGCGTCATTAATTAAGTCTCCACTGAGCAAGTTTTCTTTGGTGACTTCCCATTTTCTTCGCACTCAATTCGTCACACCTAACATGACAGGTCACGCATTTTCTACCATTTCAACTTTATATGTATTTGTCCAACTGTCACAAATTATGTATCGTATGTTTCTTTATTCGCAGGCATCAAGACTGTATCCATATTGGAGTTCTGTATGTCTTTGTATTGTAAATTGTACTCGTTCGCCATATATTATTGTTAATTGTTTTTGACCTCAGGTCATGCTCAATCTCATTGTCTTCCGCGGTTCGGCACCAGTCGGCCGCTATATAAACTGCCTGAATCTGTAATAAACCAGCAGTAACTTTTACCTGCTCGTTTCTTTTGCACCTCTTACATATGTACCTGTCCTATTTTTGTAGAGCAATAGTTTGACCTCAGGTCACCTGTAAATCTTTGTACCCACGGTGTTAGGACGAGCATAATTAAATACAGGGCTGGATACAAGGTTTATTGTGAATCCGTTACAACAACTTGCCGCCAAGGACCAGCACACCAGCCGCATGACAACACAACCACGGAACCGAGAACTCAAAAACAAAAGACGTTCACAGCAGGGAATAGAATCGGAATTAACGAAGGATTACCTTTTTTTTTTTTTATCTAAAACTCTACATCCCTTATCCCTAGAAAATCAATAACATCCCAATTTAAAACATCAGACAATTAAATAAATCAATACTTCTTCCAAAATATGTTACAAATATGAAAACAAAACAACATGATAAATACAGCATATTTGTATATATTTATAAATCAAGTCGATCTGGAGGTTTACTTATTCGACTGGATCGCCATAACATTGGCGGTTGTACTGAACATTCACTATCATTATTTACAGTTACTTCTATGGGTTCTTCAGCCCCACTATTATCACATAGCACATTAGTGTCTGAAATGAAAGCACTAGAATCACTCAAATTTACAGATGACTTAGAATTATTGGATAACACTTCTTTATTGGATTGGTTAAAGTCACCCATATATCTATGCATAATCTGATCTGCATGTCTTGTCCAAATAATATTACCAAAACTCTGTACTTCCACCTTATAATTTCTCAACCCAAGTACTTCCACAATCTTTCCTTCCACCCATGGTGAACCTTTCCCAAAATTACGAACAAACACAGCATCATTGACTTTATACAATTTACCTTCCTCCTGGAAAATTTCATCCCTCATTTTCCTTAAAGATTTGTCTTTCAGTTTAACTGATTCAACAGTACCTTTGAAATTCCTACCGAACATTATTTCTGCTGGGGCCTTACCCGTGGAAGAATTCAGTCCTCCTATAGTTACACAAAAATCTACAAATTCTGGTCTGAATATCTCCCTTCTTAAATTTTCCCAGGCCCTCCTTGAATGTTCTCACCGCCCTTTCAGCCAGACCATTGGAGGATGGATGATAAGGAGCTGGTGTTACATGCTTAATACTATTTTTACACAAGAACTTATCCATCTCTTGAGAAACAAAATTTGGAGCATTATCTGATACAATGATATCAGGCATACCAAAATTACAGAATGTCTTCCTCAAACGACCAATGGTAACAGCTGACGTAGTGGAACTAGAAAAATGAATATCCAAAAATTTACTATGAGAATCTACAATTATCAAAAAATATTTACCATCCATCGGTCCTGCATAATCTATGTGCAGTCGAGACCATGATTTACCAACAATAGGCCGAGACAATGTAGGAGCTCAAGGATTTGTAAAATTCTTAAAACAAATGCTACAATTCTTTGTGACTTCTCCTATGTCCTGGTCTATCTTTTGGCCACCATACCCAATTCCTTGCCTCAGCTTTCATAGCATTTATACCATTATGCCCACAATGCAAATGGTTCAAAACCTTACATCTTAACTCAACAGGAATCAAAACCTTATTTCTATACAATATTGCATCATTATGGAGAGATAAATCATCTTTTACAGAGGCATATTCCAGAAGTAACATATTATGTTCCTTTGACCATCCCAGCTTCAAACAATTTTTCAACTGAGACAATACAGCATCCTTATTGGTGAAATGTTTAACTGCCTGAAAAGAGATGTCATCAAAATCAAGTAATTCAACCAATTTAACATACTCAGCTGGTGTACCAGAATGAAAATCATCATCAAGTGGCAATCTGCTTCAGGCATCAGCAATTACATTTTCCTTCCCAGGTTTATGAACTAATTCATAATCATACTGAGATAACAACAAAGCCCATCTTTGTATTCTAGAATTAGCATTACATGGAATCTGTTTCCCTCTTCCAAAAAGTCCCAGTAATGGTTTATGATCAGTTCTAGCAACAAAATTCCTGCCAAGCAAAAAATATCTAAAACGTTTCACAGCAAAAATAAGAGCTAATCCTTCTTTATCTAACTGAGAGTAGTTCCTTTCTGCTTTAGATAGTTTTTTACTTGCAAAATAAATTGCTTTTTCTTGGTCACCAACCTTTTGTAACAAAACACACCCCACACCTACAGGAGACGCATCCACTTCAAAACTAGTCAGCACTTTGGACTCGGAAAAATCTCTTTTAATGCCTTCAAACCCCTTCTGCTGTACTGAAGTCCATCTAAATTTTACATTTTTCTTCAACAAATCATACAAGGGAGCTAGCTTAGAAGAAAAATTCTTTACAACCTTGCAATAGTAAGTAATCATACCTAAAAAAGACTGAACTTCTTCAACAGAAGTAGGACATGGGCAATCTAAAATAGCTTTCAGTCCCTTTGAAGATGGCTTGACTCCTTCACCTGAGATGTGGTATCCTAAATATTCAATAGATTCAGCCTCCAAAACAGTCTTAGTCTTATTTATTTGTACATTATGTGCTTGCAAAAGTTCCAAAACCTTTCTTAAATGGTGATCATGCTCCTTTTTGGTAGCACCACTTACAATAATATCATCTAAATAAGCAGCTACACCCTCCACATTTGCCAACAGTTGAGAAATAAACCTTTGGAAAATACCAGGAGATGAGGACAAGCCAAAAGGTAAACGCTTACATTTAAACAATCCTTTATGAGTATTAATTACTAAATACTCTTGACTTTTCTCATCAACAGGTATTTGAAGATAAGCATTCTTTAAATCAATTTTGAAAAAACTTTCCCTTACCAACAACAGATAACAATTCCTCTATCTTTGGTAATGGGTACCTGTCACAATGAATTTGTTTATTCAAAATTTTAAAATCTCCACAAATCCTCATTTCAACCTTATTTTCTTTCAGTACAGGTACAATAGGAACTGCCCATTCACTATGTGATATGGGTTCCATCATTTCATCCACTACTGGCTTATCTAAGGCATCTTCAATCATTTTCTTGTAATAAAAAGGAACTGTGCGTGCTTTCATAAACTTTGGGGTAGCATTACCTTTTAAATGAATCTTAGCCAAAACACCAGCAATAGGTTTACTTGAATCTACCAAGTAATTATCTAGCAGCTTTCTGCACTCACATTAGCAACCTTTATTACTCTAGTACCTTCATCTATTCCAACCAGATAAATACCTACTTGCTGCATTAAATCTTTACCACACAAATTTGTATTACAAGAATCAACAACATAAAATACCTGAGAAACCTTTGTGCTATTATAAAGTACAGGAGCTAACACTTTGCCCAAGACATCAATTTTCATATTATCATAACCTCTTAGCTTTTTATTGCATTGTTCCATATTTAGTTTTAACCTATGTACCCACTCTTTGGTTATAGTAGACACAGCAGCGCCACTGTCAATCTCAAATGGAACTAAATTCTGATTAATACTGAAATAAAATTCATCAGAATTAAGAGCACAAATCGTTCCTTTAACCATTAACAATCTATCATCATTGTTGTCTTCATAATCATCAATAGTTTTTACAGCCTTCTTACCTTCAGCCCTACTATTGGAAGCCTTATACCTAGGTTTAACACTACTAGGCCTATGAAGAGACAAATCTTTGTTTGCCTCTCTACACACCCTTTCTAGATGACCTTTCCTTTTACAAATGTTACAAGTCAGATCTTTAAACCAACAGTCTATACTCTCATGAGAAAAACCACAATGCTTACAAGATGACTTTTCTTTTCTCACTGAACTAAGCTGTGGCTGTGATTCGTTCCTCTCACCCACAAAAGCTTTTTCCATGTTCAAAATTCTTTCTAAAACTGCACTAGAGGTCATAGCTTGGAGATCAATATTCAAAGCAACTAAATTGGGAAAATATACTTCATTGTCCACTGCCATAAACAAGTGATCTCTGACTCTTGAATCGAAATGATTACCAAAATTGCAATCTTTTGCTAAAGCCTTGAGGTCAGCATACAAACTATTCACTGTCTCATCCCTCCTTTTTTTTCTTTGTTGAAAAGCTATTAGGCTACGATGATAAGAAGGTTTCACAATGTAATGTGATTTCAATACAGCTATAAGGTCATCATAAGTCTTTGTATGGGGTAAATCAGGAGCACACAAATTACCCAGTACACTAAAAACATCAGTTCCAATCGACACTAGCAAAACATTTTTCTTTTTGTTATTTTCCTCAATTCCAAGATTACTAAAATTAGCTTCTAATAAACTAAGCCAAAGATCCAGGGTTATCTGAGAAGAATTAAAAGGATCAATCTTAATCTGAGTAGTCGTCGCCATCGTGAACAAAACTGCAAGATGAAGCAAAACTGTAGGTAGCAGCCTATATGCCAGGTAAGGTGGGGTAAAAACACAATAAATCGAAGCATCAACTAGTATAGCTTGGGGAATTGAAAATCCTCACCCCTAGCATAGGCGACCTCTGCCTAACCTCCGCACCATCGCCGTCAATCAACTGGCCTTACGGAAGCGTCCTCAGAGCCGGTAGGCTATGCTGAATTCATCGACGAGCATAATTAAATACAGGGCCGGATACAAGGTTTATTGTGAATCCGTTACAACAACTTGCCGCCAAGGACCAGCACACCGGCCGCATGACAACACAACCACGGAACCGGCGAGAACTCAAAAACAAAAGACGTTCACAGCAGGGAATAGAATCGGAATTAACAAACGATTACCTTTTTTTTATCTAAAACTCTACACACGGTCTTTGCAAAGTACGCAGATGTCCACACACCGCTTTATAAGCGGATCGCTTCATCAATAAACAAGCAGTACTCGTCTTCCTGCTCATTATTTTGCACCTCTCTCACAAGAGCAGCAGCCTCGGACTTCTTAGAGGTCTGTGGCGTGGGTTCAAATCCGTAGCCAACTGGTTAGAGAGGCGGACACTTTGCTATCCATGTAGACACCCCGGGATTATGTATGTAATCAATGGATAGGTTTGCTTAAAAGCAAATGGGTGTTACAGACTATTACACACACAAACAAAGCCACTCCAACATCTAAAAACATAACAGACACCTCACACGTCTTGACTGTCAACCTAACCGTGCAACGTCTCCTCGCTGCTGGGAGAAAGGGCGCTGGTGACTGGAATAATACATGTACATACGCTACCGGGGTCTAAGCGATGACAGGCAGGGCAGCCGATCGAGACCACAAAGTCTACCCCAAAGCCAAATCAAAGTCCTTCAAAAAGAAGGCATGGTGCTTACCCCATACAAATAGGAAAAAAGCACATTAAAAGAAGAAGAAGATAAGAATCAAGCAGTAATGTTTTATAAAAATAAAGTGGAAAAAAGTGAAGAAATAGATTTGAAAATCAGAAACCATTCCATACCAATTGGCCAAACAGCAAAATTTTTGGTATTAGTATTTGACACTCACCTCAGCTGGAAAACTCACAGAACGTACACGAAATCAGGATGCAAAAGAGTATTAAATCTAATTAAAAAACTATCAAACACTACTTAGGGAGCTGATAGATATGCCCTTACTATACTGTATAAAGCAACAGTGCTTGTCTATCACTGATTATGGAATGCTGAAAATGTTGGACCCAGTTCATAATGAAGGCCTTAGAATAGCCTATGTTCAGGCCTTTAGATCATCACCAATGTCATCTGTATAAGTTGATTGTGGTGAATGACCATTGTCTCTCCATAGAGAGTTTGTAACAATGAATAGTGCTTTGAGAATTCAGACAAGTTATTCTCCAACCAGAAAATTATTTGAATTAAGAGATGTATTTATAAACTGTAACTCACCACCTTTCTCTCTTAGACCTAAAAGACCGTTTGAATCGTTGAATATAAATGTGCAATTGCCTTCAATAGTAAAATTACCGCCTCCTTGGACTATGAACAAAATAAGAATTTGCACACATTTAAAATATTTATTAAAAAACTACTCATATACCCAAGAATGCAATAGACAACATATAATAGAGCATGTAAGCCGAAAAGGTCCACATTAAGTAATATACACAGATGGATCTAAATCCAAGTACAGAGTGGGATATGCTGCAGTTAATGTAGGATGATCCCTTGCCCAAATCCCATGCCTTTTGTCAGGAAGTGGGAGGGTTTTGAGGACTCAACAACGACTGCCAAAAATAGACTTTTCCTATGTCAAAACCTGTTTTTTGATAGTGTAGTCGCTGGTTTCGTCCTCAAGGAGCTTTACAAAAGAAATTGACAGGTGACAAAAGGCTTCAGCTCTCAAAATTTTACAAGACATTCCATTACTGGACAATCATTTTCCTAGACGGTGATCTAGAACTAGATGAAAATAGTAGCCTAAGCCTACATGAGACGGTAGCCTAACAAAATCAGTGTGAATAATGTAAATATAGTAGACGTTGTCCATAGCCTATATCCTAGGATTGCATATCCTAAAGGTGATTTAAATAACCTGGATTAAGTAGTAACCCAATTTAAGGTAAGTAAGAACCTTTTAAGACAATGTTCTTTTATGGTCCTAGGCAGCAGCCTAGTTTACACCAAGGATTCTAGAATTCGATAAACAGGAAACTAAAATTTTTCCTCTGTATACCCTCTATACCTAAGTATGATCTAAAATAATCCAGGACTAGTAGTGCAGCAGATTGCTGTAAAAATCGTTCAGATAGTGAACCAAGCATGAAATTTGGCACAAACATTCCTAAGACTACGCTTTCTTAGAAAAGGGCGCTGGCCACCTGAAAATCCAAGATGGCGGCTATTTTTCAAAATGGCCGCCATCTATGTTGAGATTCACTGGTTTGGGAGCATCTATTGGATGGAATATGCCAGTTTTTTTTTTTTAAACCTCGACTTTTAGGTTATAAAAATGTTCCATACCACACATTTTATTGAAAACCCTTACTAAATGAATTGTAACCAAGATGGCGTACAAAATGGTTGCCATAAAAGTTTTTTTTTTTCTATCCACAGCGCTAGCAGACATAGAGACCAACTGTTTTTATTTAATGGTATATTCATGTGATCAGACAGTTTAACTAATATGCTATTTTCAACTGAAATAGTAATGGTATGGTCACATACAACATTGTGTCTAAGACTGTAACCATAAAAAGAAAAGAAGAGAAATACGGACTAAACGCAACCAATCTATGTATAGGTCTCTCAACCTACACCTTTGAAAAATTCGAGGATAAGAAGGTAGGCATAGCATGACACGTTGGATGCTCAAGCTAGATTATCTACTGAAGAGAGGGCAATATTTATCTAGACTTCACATTTGCAAGTGCACAGAGCTGTGCAGGGAAGACCCAGCTTGTAGCACTTGCACCTTTCCCGACAGCCTGCTTTGCATCCACATTTGGTAAGCTGTTGGCAACTCTTGGCTAAGGGCGAGTTGGTTGTCCAGAGGACTTGCCATGCTTCACCAGACTTTGCCATCCCCACTCAGCAGGGTTCTCTGGCTGTGGCTGACACTGGGTGGCCTGCCCCACACACAACCAGCCTGGTACGCAGCACGCTTGGTGTGTTGGAGGAGAGCTCCCCTGGTTGGTGGAATGGCCTCATATGCCCTTTGTTTTCTGGCAAACATATCAAGTCTAGCCTCATCCACAGTGCCAGCAGTGCTGGATCTTTCATACATAAGTATGACAAACCTCTCCAGGACCTTCAGGTCACTCTCTTCCACTCTGAGAGGGTAGTGACTCAGTTTGGAGAACACAGTGGAGGCCTCTGGAAAGATGTTCCATGTCTGCCAGGCGGTCTTCTTGCCCTTGCTCCGGAAGGCTGACACTGTATCACAGCCTGTGAACGCATGGAAGAAGAGCATGCCATTCACCTTCTCCTGGCCCAGAGAGTTGCACAGGTCATGCACAGCAATCCAGCGCAGGCTCTGGCCTTGGCCAAATGCCACCCATAGCTTCTCTAGCCCTAGATTGTGGAGAGTGGAGAAAGCACTGACTGCAACGACAAGAACATCTGTGTCATTTGCTTTAACCGTGATGGTCTTGGCTCCATGTTCTGTGGCATATTTGGCATGGAGAAAGATGCGGTGTCAGCTTCCTCATGAGAGCACTTTTCCAGTCCCTGAAGACTAGCCTCATGAGTGCTGAGGACAGCAGACCCTTTCGTGGCAATGACAACATTTGTGGCAGACATCTGGGCAACTTTGTCTGCCAGGAACTGGAACAACTCTGTCTTGTTGGCATCGTGTCTTAGGAAATTGCGCCAGTTGGATGGAATTGTGTTCTTGTCTGTCACCTTGCGCCTTCCTCCTTGACCACGTTGGAGCCTGGTCTCAGCTTTGAGGCTGGATGTATTGTATACATCAAATACAAGATGTGATGATGTGTACTTGCTGCTATAGGATTGTATCACAGGCAAGAAGTCGCAAAGTGCATAGCCCTCAAAGGTCTTTCCTTTCTTTGGTGGCAAGGCATGGACCAAAGCTGATCCATCTACAATGAGGACATCAGTCTTTGGTTCTTTGTCTTCTAGTGTAACATGACTCTCCAGGACCGAGGTCAGCTGAGACTTCTGACATGTGTACAGCCTACCACCCTCACTAAGGGAAGCTGGGAATGTTTGATTCTCGTGCTGGAAGAATTCCTGCAGATCACATTCACGGCTCTGACAGGATATAAATAGCTTTGAGAAAAGCTGGCAATCCTCCTTCAGAAGTTTCTGCTTTGACTGTTCTACAGGAGCAGCTTCTTGCCTGAAGAAGTCAGTTCTGTTCTTCTTTATCGGCTCATAGAAGGAGACTGCATTGTTTGCCAAAGAGTCTGAAAACTTCTGAAATTTAGTGCGGCCTCTGTCAAGGTGTGTCTGTAGAAGTTCTGCTGAGCTGGGGTGGGCAATGTCTTTGTTGTCAATGGAATACAGATCCTGGCTCTCTTCCTGAAAAGGACTTCCCAAGTGTTGCAAAGCCAATGACAGCTTGCTGACTCTCTCCAAGAATGTCTTCTGCGCATGAGGTGTTTGTTCATGGTGTGTTGTCTGCTCATTAGACTCCTTACTTTGAACCTCTGTTTCGTATGCAGACACCAAGCGGATGATCTCTGGGCCAGCCACCATCCATCTTCTGAGTGCTGACGGATCTTCAGTCAGCCCAATGGCTCCGCCATCAGCCTTTATAAAGGCATTGGTCTGCTCATGAGCTTGGTCAAGAGCCATTGCTGAGAACTGGCGACTGGTCTTGTGCACAACAAAGTTGCCAGCCTTGAACTCCTTGTGCAACTCTGGGTGTGAACTCTCTAGGGTAAGCATGTCCCTGAGGTGAATAGGCAGCCAACGAGCATAGTTTGTATTATTGTTGGAAAAGAAGTAGGGTATCAGCTCATGCAATGCCTGGCAGTAGAGGACAAAATTGGCCTCACGGAAGGACCTGATCAGTAGGAATATCACAAGTTCCATAGACAACACCATGTGCCAGAAGTGGAACTGTGGACTCTGCTGTCTTCGAAGGTCACACCACTCCTCAAACTCTAATGCCTGCTCATTGTTGTTTGCTTTCTCAGCACAGTAGTCAGTGTATGCTGTCCTCAGGAGTTTGTACAAACTAGAGGCTGTAACCTGGTGCATCTGCCGTGTCCTGGTTACACTTGCAGCTGACAGGAAGGATTCTGCAGTTCCAGATGAAGCAACTCCTGCCTCCACCAGAGCTCCTGTCCAACCACTGCCATGAAGAAGAGTACCAAGAGATGTCATTGCTGCCATCTCAATGTGCAGACCACCAAACATTACCAGATACTTGTCTTCGCCATACTGATCAGGCCACTGCCACTGCACCTGCTTTGCTACGGCATAGATTGGCTGATCAGCTGTGATTATGGGTATCTGTATGGGATTCAACTAGGTTCGGTCTCCCTACACCTAGCCCGATCATTCATCCAGTGCCATTTAAGTCCCGTGTGATCTGTACACCATCCGGGTAAGTACATGAACCATCATGTACAGCCCCCATACCCTTGGCTCGGCTCTCCCGCGCTGGCACATCCTGTCTATTCAGGTGCGGCTATCTAACTATAGCTGGTCTGGGGCTGTTAGAAAGCATTTGGGACACTAAACTAAACTATACTACAACTACTAGTCTAAGACTACAGGATTAGTAAAGCTGGATTAGCTGGCACTGAACCCCATGCTGAGTTACACAGCAGTGATGTCACCAGTGTGCCCTGGTTGTGTGCAGACATACACTCTTTTACATTTATTAATTTTCCTTCAAAATTGATGAGTTATTCGAAAGAGATGGCCTCATTAGGATCTAAAACCACAGAAACCAAGATCCATGCTTAAAACGATAATTGTTGAACGGGCATTATTTCTCATTATAATTATTGTTTCTACCTTTTCTTGGCAGCCATATAGCCCCCATATTTAAAGGTAAACTGTACTGGGAAGCTACAGAAACATAATATTCACAAGAAATAGTATGGAAGAGCTTTACCATATTGCTAGAAGCAAATACATGCCATTCTAGTGAAAAATTAGCCAAAATCTGTCGATACTGGCCGCCATCTTGGAATTTGGCTGCCATATTAAATTTTTGCGTGGCCAGCGCCCTTTTCTGATAGAGGGAACTTTAAAGAGCACTTGTGCAAAATTTCATGCTTGTTTCACTATCTGAACGATTCTTATGAAATATGCAATTATCTGCTGCACTATAGGCAGTAGCTATATTAGTTCAAGTGATAAACTTTTACAAAATGACAGATGCACATATGCAGTAGTCACTTCTTGCATTTTTTTGATGCAGGAAAAACTGGGTTCGGCTTCGCTGAAGATAAGGGAAAATGCCCTCTTATCTTTGAGTCCATTATACTCTATAATTTGTCACGGTGTTTTCATTACTATCCCAAGACAAAATGTATCAGTTCTCTCTACCTGATAATGCATCAGTATTCACAGCAGAGTTATGTGCAGTAGCATCAGCCATAAAAATAATGAAAGAAACCTCATGTAATAACTGTGTGATTTTTAGCGACTCTACAAGCGCCATCGAAGCCATTCAGATTTACGGACCAAAAAATAACATTGTACAGCAGAAAAAGTTATTACTCCATAAGTTATATAATAATGGGGAAAATACAGAAATATGTTGGATCCCTGCCCATGTAGGGATTAAGGGAAATGAAGAGGCTGATAAAGCAGCTAAAGAAGCAGCCCATATGACAAGATCAAATGCAAGTATCCTTCTTAATGATTATATAGCATACACAAAAGTAGGCATTATAAACAAATGGCAAATTAAATGGAATGAAGAACCTGGAAATAATAAGTTGAAGCAAATAAAACCTGGAGTTAAAAAATGGAGTTCATCATACCAAAGAGGAGACATGTGCAAGTAATTATAACACATCTCCGAATAGGCCATACTCGTCTGGCACATGGATACTTAATGAGTGCACCACATGAACCCACTCCAGAATGCTCAGAATGCAAAGTGATAATAACAGTTAAATATGTATTATGCAAATGTCCAAAATACAACCAACATCGGTTATCAACTTTCGGAAATGGATCGATTGGTGAAGTTTTATCAGAGTCTGCGACATTTTCAGTTGACTCATTTTAATATTACTTAAGTTATTCAAAAATCTATCATTACTCAGTTTTATTTATTTTTTAATTGTACAGATGAAACTTGAGTAAATGTATTTAATGTATGCTTGTATTCTAGTGTGGAAGCTATGCCTTTTTTGCATATTTCTAAAGTTTCATTATTCATTCGTCATTTATTCCCAGTGCTTAGCCTGCGAAAGAAAGAGCAGGTAGACAGATACTGCTAGTTTATTGAGAAAGCAGCCCGCTTATAAAGCGGCGTGTGGACATCAGTACAAAGACATACAAGTGACCCGAGGTCAATTATTCACTATGCAAAACAAGACAGGTACATAAAGATAACGTGACAATAAAAATAGTAAATTAAACTCAAAGATACTCTGACACATACACAATATACAAGGGCAAAAATGGATAGGCAATGAATGTACAATTACATAGTAAATAATAGCGCTGCTTACCCTGACCTAAGGTCAAATGAAAAGGCACCGTAGAAAACGGGAGGTTCTTCACAGAAAACCTGTTTAGCGGGGACTTTACAATACTCCCCACCCTCAACAAGATGTAGGTAACGTCTGATCAAGGCAGGTATCTGGTGGGGTGGCGGAGAGGGCCGCGGCTCCTCAACGTCAGCCGGGGGGTGCATTCGACTTCGGTGTGTTGCGTCTGGGAGTGGTTGGTTGTTTCTCTGCCTGGGTCCAGGGCCTTCCGGGGGCGCCCACGCAACTTTCTTGTGGGTGGGGTGGGCTGAGGTGGCGACGTCTCCTGCGGGGGGCACTGGGGAGTGCCACCAACGTCCTCCTCCAGGAGTGCAGGCTTGAAGCGGTCTACCGACACCCGGTCGTCCTTCCTGTGGATGGCCACCCGGAATGCCTTCTTGTTCCTCTCCAGCACGAGGAAAGGCCCCCTGTAGGGCCTGGTTAAGGGTGGGCGGACGGCGTCATTCCTAACGAAGACGTGGGTGGTAGAGAACAGACCTGGAGGCATGAAGGGGGACGTCCTGTCGATATACGTCCGCTGGCAGGAGGCAAACTTTCCGACCCTGTCGGAGAGCCTCTGTGTTGTTAGGTTGTCCCAGTCCTGCGTGATGAGTTTGCCTGGGACAGCAAGGGACTCCCCGTAGACTTTTTCTGCTGCGGACGGGTCACTGTTGGCTCTGGGGATGGTCCTCAACCCGAGGAGGACCCAGGGCAGCTGGTACTTCCAATTGTCGGCAGTGCAACGAGCCTTGAGGGATGCCTTCAGGGACCTGTGGAACCTTTCCACCAATCCGTTGGCTGCGGGGTTGTAGGTGGTGGTGCTGTGGTGAGTGGTCCCCAGCAGGCGTGCCAGGGCGGTCCACAGCTCAAACAGGAAAGCTGGTCCTGGTGGGCCAAGGCTGTTGCCTTGGCGAGGGCGGCCTTCGTCAGGGAGAAGGCCCGCTGCTGGTTGGGGCTCCACACTAAGGACTTCGGATGGCCCTTCAGGATCTCCGTCAGGGGGGGCCATGGTGTGCGTGACCCCGGGGGTGAACCTCCTGTAGTAGTTGGCCATCCCGAAGAATTCTTGTATGCCCCTGACAGAGGTAGGGGTGGGGAACCTGACGACGCCCTCAACCTTCGATGCAAGTGGGCAGACACCTCCGGGGATATCTCTTGGCCCAGGAAGTCGACTGCCGAAGGTGCACTTGTCGAACCTGACGACAAGGCCACTCTCCTGCAGGTGCTGCAGGACCTTCCGGATGTGCCGCAGGTGTTCTTTATGGGACCTGGAAAAAATAAGGATGTCATTAACGTAGCAGACTCAGAAGTTCAGGTCCCCCAGGATGCTGTCCATCAGTCTCTGGAAAGTCGCCCCTGCGTTCCTCAGGCCGAAGGTGGAGAAGGCGAAGACATAGGACCTGAAGGGCGTGATGATGGCGGTTTTGGGAATGTCCTCTGGAGCTACTGGTACCTGAAAATAGGACTTTAACAGATCTAATTTTGAAAATATTTTGGCCCCGTGGAAAGAGGCTGTGAGGTCTTGCATGTTTGGGAGAGGGTAGTGGTCTGGTTCTGTAGTGAGGCTGAGCTGCCTGTAGTCACTGCAGGTTCTCCAGGAGCCGTCCGGTTTCTGCAACATGTGAACGGGAGAGGCCCATGGGCTGGGGGCCTTTCTGCATATGCCCATACACTCCATGTCAGCGAAAGCATTCTTGGCCTCCTGAAGGCGCTGAGGGGGAAGCCTCCGGAACTTTGCGTGCGTTGGGGGGGCCCTCGTCTTGATGTGGTGGTACATTCTGTGTTTGGCGGGGGGCTCTGGGCACCTGACAAAGTTCAGGCCCGAACACCTCAGAGAATTCCTTCAGGAGGGAGGTGTACTGGTGGGGAGCAACAGAACATACTGTGGGGGCGCTGGGGCCCGGCGCCAGGGGCAGGGACTGGCAGGACTCCGTGTCCAGCAGGCGTTTGCGGCCAACGTCGACTGCCAGTCCGAAGTGGGCCAGGAAGTCCACACCCAGGAGTGGGGTCCTCACGTCCGCGACGATGAAGTTCCACTTGTATCTCTGACCCAGGATGGAGACCAACAGGAGCTTGATGCCGTAGGAGAGGATGGGGGACCCGTTGGTGGCTGTCAAGGAGGCAGCTGGGTCCGGCGGGTGTTTGCAGTCCTCTCTGGAAGGCAGGAACACTGACTGCAAGATTCCTGTGTTGATTAGCATCATCCTGCCGGCGACAGTGTCGCGGACATAGAACCCTACTGGCGTGGGGCTCCTGGATGTTTCTGCTGCCATGGCGGCCTGTGAAGGTGGCCGCCGCCTCCCACATTTTTTGGAGAGGCAAAAAGGCAGGGGCTTCACAATGTCAAGCGGCTTTGCCGAACCTCCGGTGGTAGTAGCAAAGCCCCGGCCTTTCTTTATTCTGGTGATAGTGTGGCCGCCTCCTGGCGACGACGTTGATCTCTGCATTGGGTTCCTCCGGCTGGAAGCAGTTGACGGGTGTGTGGGCGTGGATTCCTGCTTCTCTGCCCTTGTGGAGTCAGTCAGCTGCTGTGCCATTCTGATCAGATCCTCAACCGGCAGGGTGTAAGGCTCCTCAATCTGACCCCGAACCTCTGGGAGGAGCTGCCGCAGGAGGATCTCCCTCGACGGGCTGATCTCCTTGTGCCTGCCTCTGCTGTCTGTCTCGGGGAGGAGGAGGAGGTCCTGGAGGGCGTGCCACATCTCCAGGAGGTTCGTGTCCTGTCGGGGGTTGCTGGCGAGGTCGAGGGCGCGGGCGGCTCTCTCGGAGACTGGCAGGGAGCAGGTCTTGACGAGAGAAGACTTCAGGTGCTGGTAGGTGGCAGGGCTCGAAGTTGATGTCACCCATGGGGCGACCTTCCTGTATATCTCCTCCGGTAAGGCGTTGATCACTGTCTGCCTGCAGCACCTTGTTGGTCAGGCCTGCCACCCTGAACTGCCCCTCGACCCTGTAGAGCCATGATGCCGGGTTGTGATGGGTGAACGGCGGCAGCTTTATGGTGAGGGCGGCTCTCGGTTGATCCGTTAGGAGGGGCATCGTGCGAGGAACAGGTACTGGGGTGGAGGAGCGCGCAAGTTTTGGCGCGGGGGAGGGCGCAAGTGGGGGTTGCGCGAGGGAGACATTTGTCTCCGAGAAGTTTGCGGTTATTTGTATGTGGGAGGGAATGTCCGTGTCCATACTCATTCCCGCGCTCTCACCTGGAGTGTGAGTTAACACTCGCATCAATACACGCTTGGGAGCATGCCGTGTGGGTCCGCTAATGACGCTGGTGATTTGCTGACGAGGGTTGGTAACACCCAAACACTTTGTTAGAGCGCCGTAGTTAATCCATTAGGGGCGTGGGGTGATTCATGGGGCCAAGACTAAGTCGCCTTTTGGGTCCGTTTACTGGCTCCAGGAACCACTCCGGGGGTCACCACTGTGAGAGGGTGCGAAAGAAAGAGCAGGTAGACAGGTACTGCTTTTTTATTGAGAAAGCAGCCCGCTTATAAAGTGGCATGCAGACGTCAGTACAAAGACATACAAGTGACCCGAGGTCAATTATTCATTATGCAAAACAAGACAGGTACGTACAGATAACATGACAATAAAAATAGCAAGTTAAACACAAAGATACTCTGACACATTCACAATATACCAGGGCAAAAATGGATAGGCAATGAATGTACAATTACATAGTAAAAAATAGTAAAAAATAGGGCTGATTACCCTGACCTAAGGCCAGGCGAAAAGGCACCGCAGAAAACGGGAGGTTCTTCGCAGAAAACCCGTTTAGCGGGGACTTTACAAGCCTATGGCTTACGCCTGGTGCTCCATTTCATTTTAATCCTTTGGGCCAGCCCCATGAGAGCTGTTAATCAGCTCAGTCGTCTGATTAATCTATTTTAATAATAAAAAATAATGATATATTTCATTTTTTTCTTCGGTATATCCTTTATTTGTCTTGTATCCAGATTTGCCTCTTTCATCTACTTCATTACTGATTTCCATCATTTTCTTTTCTTTCTTTTAGGACTGTGGTTATCCATTTTTCTTCATTTACGGTAATGTTTACATACGGGAGCTCCCCTTTTTCTACCCTTGTGGTAGTCACATAACAAAAGATTGAAACTGGAGTGAAGTAAGTCTATAAATCGTTCGAGACAGGAAAGAGAAGACGCCGCGCATCGGCTGAACTCAAGATATTATGTCAAGCTTTTGATGCGGAAATAATGAGAGTAGCAGCAAACCCTGACCATGGATGTCACCGACTATTTCTTAAAATGTCGATTTGTGAATATCCAGTCTTTCGGCAATAAAACGCTGTAAATTAGAGTGCTGATAAATGAAGAGTCTTTTGATATATTAGCAGTTGCTGAAATGTGGTTGAATGATATTGATGGTGCTAATACTGTAGTCCATGGCTTGGGAGGGTTCCCGTGTGCATGAGATGTACCCTAATTCACCCACTTGCCTTTTACAGTAGACACCTTGAATTATCTGAAAAATCAGGGTGGACTTTCTGAAACCTGGCAGCAAGTGAGAAATTTAGGCTTAATTTCACTATATAGGGTGATAATTTCGACCCGTAAACTCTGGGTACCTGACCTTAAAATACCCATATCTCCCTCGAAAATTAACGTAAAAGGCTCATTTACCACTCAAAATGTTCCTTTTAATGAGCTCTTTCCAAAGATATATAAATATTTAACTTTTAGAGCTATATTAGGTCATAAATACCCAAAATGTCACCAGAAATCGAGAAAAGCTGATGATTTACCTCATGAAGGAAAAATGGTAAAAATCAAACAATATTAAAGAACGAATGGCATATATTGACAATAATCAACACAGCAACACTATATTATTCAAATAATAAGCACTTTATTACTTTCTAAACACACAGAAGAATACTTTTCATAAATCTTTATTTTTAAAATGCCAATTTATGGTCATTGCTATCTAGGTGGCACTTTATCATGGTATGGGGATTAATATTTGATGATAAAGTACTTTGAAAAACTTCTCAAGTGAATAAAACTATAAAAAATATATAGCTTGCACAATTTCCTTAAATAATTATTGACTTTATACATTCTGGATATAGCATGAAAATTTTATTAACCTATGACGTAGCTTTAGTATTAAAAGGGTACTATGACATGGCAAATGAAGAAGTTGTATTGGTTGAATTAAACTAATTCAAACATCCATAACAATAGTTTTAATATCAAAAGATAAATTCAAAGGCAGTATATATTTAATAATGTAAATACATGTATTGAATTTATAATTGAAATGTCTTTAGTTTATTGTCATGGCTAAATATTCTAAGCTTTAACTTACATTCGTAAAGGAGTAAAATTTACGCAAGTTCTTATGGACGAATGACAGTAATTGCTTCTCATGATTGTACTTTTAATAAGATTCCTCATTCCATACTGTAACCTAAAGGATTGCTACATGTTGCATCACTTACAACTAAGACACTTTGACCTTTACAAAAGCTGCAGCAAGGAACATGATTGCTGCGACAGGGACAGTGACATGTTCCACATTTTGTACAACTGCACATCACAGTGATTTCCTCAGGTACTGTATTGGGTTCTTTCCATCAGTTGGCACCAAAAGATCATCAGCTGCTTTATAACCATATAACATAGGATCAAGGGGCTCCCATTTAGGTTTAGATAAAACAGAAATCATGTGATATGTGGTAAAGTATTCTCTTTTTATATGTTGTATTGTTGCATAGCTAGTAGGTGGTAGGTTCTTAAAACATGACCTCTTGGAATGATGATACATACAGTTTCTCAAGTGATCTGCTGTTTTACACATTGTTGTCTGCTTCAGTACTCTTGTCAAATACTCTTCGGCCATGATAACTTGACTTTCAAAATTATTTTAGTTCCAAATTCTTTTAAATACATTTCTGGATGTGCCTTTACAGCAGCAAGTTCAGTCCCAAATTTGCTTGTGTAATCACAGCCAGTCAGGGAATGCACTGCAGGCAACACTTGGCATAGTTCCCTCCCTAGCTGAACAGTCAATGTATGAATGGCAATATACCTGACTGAATCCCCAGATCCAGTTTTAATCCACAGTTCACTGCATCCTTGATAATGAAGCTCATTCCAGTAATGCAAGAACAGAATTAAGACATCAGTATCAGATGAAAGGATTATAAGTTGGTTACATCCTTGTTGAACTGCATGAAGTGCACAAACAAACAAGGCGAAAAAGTTATGTTGTTAAGTGGGAGATAACTTATCATGAAGTCCTTGCAATTACAAATTTACACAGACAAGTGTCAGGTTCAAGCACAATCACATACGAATTAGATGTAAACCAATCTTTTGGAGCATCAAAAACTCTGTCTGAGGAGAGACATATTCAAGCAATTATAAGACTCATAGAAAGAAATAAAAACCCATTTTTAATACCTGCAGAAGAAGGAAGACTTCACAATATCATGACAAAAGAAGTAGCAACCGAAGATATCAGAAAACAACTGAAAGCATTGACAAGACTGCATACGAGATTTTCCGCAAAGAAAGATTTAGCACTAAAGAAGTTCGTATCTCTGCCACAATTCACAGGACAAACTGAAAACATTTGCTTCGCTTCATCAACCAAGCAAGTCATCAGGAAAATTCCAACAGAAATCAACTCTGCGTGAAGATGCTCACTTGCATCGAATGCTTGATGTCGCTAAAGAACGAGGGCACTCTATGGAGGAATTACTTCAATATGATATTTCCTCTGCTTCATATTTGTTTGATGAGGATGGCCTAATGACTAAAACAACAAAGAGTTCCATAGTTCATGAGCTGGAGAAACAATTGAAGACAGGATCAAACTACACCTTCAACCGCCATGACGACCGGATTCATTGTAGATGTAATGGCCAATGTTCGTAAAATTATGACATCTAATGTAAGAACATTTGGAGATTTTTGTAATAATATGTTAAGTGCAACTCAGTGTATAGCAAAGTATGCTTCAAAAATATATTTTGTGTTTGACTCTTATGTTGAAATGTCAATAAAAGATTCAGAGCGTCAGAAAAGGGAAAAGAAGCCTCCAATAGAACTGCACTACATCAATAAGGAAACACCCTTGCCTGTGGAAATGGAGAGGTTTTGGCCATCAATTGCAAACAAGACAAAGCTGGAGTCCCTTCTTCATCAAATGGCTTTAGATTATCCATGGAAAGATACAGCACTAGAGATTTAGGTTAGCAATTTCAGAGGTCCAGATGAATATAAGCCCCCCTTCAAGAAGATTGTCTGCTGGATTGGTATCTGAAGTTCCAGAACTGAATTCTGATGTAGAAGAAGCAGACCTACGATGCATTGTTTGTACACTTCATGCTTGAACCTGACACTTGTCTGTGTAAATTTGTAATTGCAAGGACTTCATGATAAGTTATCTCCCACTTAGCAACATAATTTTTTCGTCTTGTTTGTTTGTGCACTTCATGCAGTTCAACAAGGATGTAAGTGATGCAACATGTAGCAATCCTTTAGGTTACAGTATGGAATGAGGAATCTTATTAAAAGCACAATCATGAGAAGCAAAAACTGTCATTCGTCCATAAGAACTTGCGTAAATTTTACTCCTTTACGAATGTAAGTTAAAGCTTAGAATATTTAGCCATGACAATAAACTAAAGACATTTCAATTATAAATTCAATACAAGTATTTACATTATTAAATATATACGGCTTTGAATTTATCTTTTGATATTAAAACTATTGTTATGGATGTTTGAATTAGTTTAATTCAACCAATACAACTTCTTCATTTGCAATGTCATAGTACCCTTTTAATACTAAAGCTACGTCATAGGTTAATAAAATTTTCATGTTATATCCAGAATTTATAGTCAATAATTATTTAAGGAAATTGTGCAAGCTATATATTTTTTATAGTTTTATTCACTTGAGAAGTTTTTCAAAGTACTTTATCATCAAATATTAATCCCCATACCATGATAAAGTGCCACCTAGATAGCAATGACCATAAATTGGCATTTTAAAAATAAAGATTTATGAAAAGTATGCTTCTGTGTGTTTAGAAAGTAATAAAGTGCTTATTATTTGAATAATATAGTGTTGCTGTGTTGATTATTGTCAATATATGCCATTCATTCTTTAATATTGTTTGATTTTTACCATTTTTCCTTCATGAGGTAAATCATCAGCTTTTCTCGATTTCTGGTGACATTTTGGGTATTTATGACCTAATATAGCTCTAAAAGTTAAATATTTATATATCTTTGGAAAGAGCTCATTAAAAGGAACATTTTGAGTGGTAAATGAGCCTTTTACGTTAATTTTCGAGGGAGATATGGGTATTTTAAGGTCAGGTACCCAGAGTTTACGGGTCGAAATTATCACCCTATATAGTGAAATTAAGCCTAAATTTCTCACTTGCTGCCAGGTTTCAGAAAGTCCACCCTGATTTTTCAGATAATTCAAGGTGTCTACTGTAAAAGGCAAGTGGGTGAATTAGGGTACATCTCATGCACACGGGAACCCCCCCAGGCCATGTATTATAAGATAAGTGAAATGCCGCCTCGTATTCAAGCTTTCTTTTACATTCCAAGAGAAGATAGCTTAGATAGGTCGGGCTCTTTGTTATTAGCAGCTGTTCTCCTTCATCTTACAATAATAAAGAGAACCCAGGCATCTAGTTGTGAATATGTGGAGGTAAATAGTTAGGTCAAAGTGTTTCATTTGACATATTTCTGAAAATGATTACCATGCTTCCTACAAGCCTATATCTGTGGGGACTTTAATCTGTACATGGATGATCCAGAGAGCCATAACGGTGTTGTTTTTAATGGAGTATCGGAATCACATCGATTGGTGAATACTGTAATGATGTATGTGTAAACTTCAACTGGACTCACATTAGATCTTGTTTTAAGTGATTCAGAAAATAAGTGTATTGGATATTAGTGTGGAAGAGAAGTGCACTATATCCTCCAGTACATACGCTCACATCTTTTAGAATGCTGATACTGAAATACAAAGCGATAAAGAAAATAAGTTTTAGGAATAGATTGAACTTTTCTCGCGTAGTTGTGTAAGAGACACATCGCACCGATCGTGGTCTCTTTCGAGCACACGTGTGTGTTCGTCATCCACCGGAGGGGACAAGACAAAAACGAGAGCATCCCGTTTTCTCTCTCTCAAGGAACGCAACTTCTACCATACAATATTTCCGTCTGTTTCTCCCTAACCATTGTTGTCTTGATTTATGTACAATCACCACTACTTGCATTGTCATGCAAGCATTCTAATCATGTACTCATAATGTTCCACCAAATCTTCTGTATCAAACTATAGGCTATATGTTTCTGTTTGTGAAGACGCCAAACGTCTCGCCATTTCACATATATTATGCTACTACATTGTACTCATTAATCTGTCTCGAATCTCATGTAATTGGCCATATGTGGGATTTCCTGACCTTTCCATTGATATATATTTTATCACTGTACGTTTATTATTTCTCTCACAATCGCCATCTGTTTGTCTGCCGACAAACACAGATGTCCGAAACATTACCTTTGTTTTGCCCTGTCTGTGTGTAGATGCTACTTTGCGGCTCGCACCAGCCAATAACAACTTCGAAGATTCTGTGCATTCATTACGGGATGCTATAGGAGCAAGAGCCCGTGCTGGCACAAGGCCAGCTAAATCTAAAACAACAACAACAATGTACATTCATTCAGTAAGACATTTTCACCACAATAAACCAGGTCAAACCCAGCCAGTATATATACAATACCTGTGAGCTAACAGTTTTATTAACAAAACTGTCCAGAGAATAAATTGAAGATATTAAATTATTCCTAAAGTAAGGATCAAGAAAATCAATTATGACTTGAAATTGAGCAGCCTTAGATTGTCCCGTGAGTGTTTATAATCGGATAAATGAAAAGTGAATAACATTTTATGACGCCAAGTTAATACACAAGATAATCATGAATTTAAAAAAATATTTCAGATGTCTCATTAAGACAGATCGGCCTTGGCAAATTTTGAGTGTCGAGGAATACCGAAGAGAGAGAAAAGGCGAGACTCTAGGAGCCCTTCCACTGTTGTGTGATAATTAGAGAGCCCTAATTTTCTCAACGGTTTTTACTCCATTTAAAACTGAATCAGAAAAATTGGTGTCATAATTTTCATTGAGTCAAATAAAGAGCCATTATAGAGAGAGATTTCTTTGACCGAGAAATGATAAAAATTCTGTGTATTTTCTGAAACAACAAAAAGCCAGAATTTGTTAACAAAATAAAATTACTATTATTTTTTATTAATTTAACCTTGTTATATTATATATATATAATATATATATTATGATTGTGTCGTATTTATATAGCTATTATGACTGCATATAATCGAGTTGGTAATCACGAGGAATTCGTAACAAAAAGCAAGGTAGCCTTGTAGTGGAATAACAGCCAGAAAAATTCATAATTTTGGTGTTTTAGAAACTCCTCCTGAGGGAGGTACAATTCAAAAAATAGGGCGTTCTCAGGTAATCTGCATGACCAATTAAGCATCTACAAAGGGGGATGGACAACTAACTTCCAGAAATCTTTAAAAGTCCAGCAGAGCAGAGCAGAGCAGAGCAGAGCAGAGCAGAGCAAAAGAAAGACAGAGAAAGAGAAGGAGCAGATAAGCAAAAGACAAGGAGCAGCTAAGGCACAAAGAAGAAGGAGGCTGCAAGCCTCACCAATTGTGTTTGATATAAGACAGGCTCACATTGACTCATCCTATATTTTGTACTGCATATCACCTTGTTTTCTATTGTAAAGTTATTTCTTTGGTGCTAATGAAGAAAGAAAAATCAATTGTCTTCTTAAAGCCTCCTGGGAAAACTACGCTACTACATAACAAAAGTTAGAAAGATCAACATCTATAAAAAAGTAATCTTCTTAAACGAATAGCAGACGTAAACAGAAGGAAATAATAATAAAAGAACACGACAATTTGACCTATCAACCTCCTGTTGTTTATGTAAAAAAACATGGAGGGAAGTTGCATGGAGGTGATCAGGGAAGATTAAAGATCCTCGAAGCAGCAAAGCTCCTTGGAGACAAAACAATAACTAGCCTCAACCCGATGAGCTTTCTGTACTGTTCGATATCACAGTAAAGATTGCTACGGTCCATACATCCTCAGAGGAAAAAGGAAAAGAGAATCACAGGCAACAGTTGTAGAGAACATTCCTGGAGAAGAAATTCTAGCTGGCCCCTCAACGAGAGAGGAAAAACTACATCTCCCTCATTAAGAAAAAAAGAAAAACTGTGTTGCGTGCTGTTCACGAACACTGTTCAAAAGCAAGCATGACTGATCATGTGATTTGTTTAGAATTTGTACTGCTGGACGAGCAAGAAAATTAATCAGTGCAGCAGCACTCT
This sequence comes from Macrobrachium rosenbergii, assembly GCF_040412425.1. Taxonomy (NCBI): domain Eukaryota; kingdom Metazoa; phylum Arthropoda; class Malacostraca; order Decapoda; family Palaemonidae; genus Macrobrachium; species Macrobrachium rosenbergii. Next base: position 82,842,010 of record NC_089752.1, on the reverse strand, counting down.
TTCAGGATATAGTGTTTGACCGGATTTCAGTACACCAGGATGAAAGTTCAATTTTTGCAGCAGATATCTTGGCTCATAAAGACTGTATAAAGAAATATATCAAGAGGTATGATGACCATATTGAGAAAATTTTATACAACCTTGAACTAGAGGCAAATGTTGCTAATAATACTGACGACATTGTACAAGCTTTTGATCAAGTTGGGAACCAGCTTGACAGTGAACATAAACGATACACCTGAAGTACTATACGAGACAAGATTAACTCGATCTTTGGTGAGGAAGGAGTTCATGTTACAAATCGCCAAGTTAAGTCAATGCTCATTGAGAGATACAAAGAAGGTATAGTATTCACATACCCTGAAACAAAAAGAAGCTCTCAGATGTTCTTTGGGAATAATATTCAAGCAATTTTATATAGCTGAAACATTAAAAAAATGTGACCAGGAATCAGTGAAGACATGAGGTAAACACACTATTGTTGTTGCCACTCACATACAGTTGTAGTTTCCTTACTGTACCACAATGGAGAAACATGGAACAATTTGGGCCTCAAACATTTGTGGTTAAACAAAGGGTCTGGAACTAAAAGAAAGATCCATCGTATCCATAGTCTTGTTCATGATATTGGACATGATACTGTAAAACATATGCCTGCAGCACATGCTCTCACTGGAGCAGATACGACATCAAAAGTTGGCACCAACGATTCTCTAATGAAAAGAACAGGAACTTTCAAAGTACTTGAAGATTTTGGATTGTCAGAGTTATCAGAGGAGATGTTTCAGAAGGTATAAAAATTTTTAGTTTACTGTTTTACAGGCACAAAAACTGACTGCAATAACTTTAATGAGCTTAGTTACGTTATATAACACTTACAGCAAAAATTTAAATCTGCAAAAAATGCCCTGCACAACTGTGGCATTACTAGAACATATAAAGCGGTCATATCTTCAAGCTAATATGTGGATGACTGCCACAATGGCAACAAGACCAATACTTGATAATACAGAAATGTATGGATAGACTCGAAGTGATATTGGAGAACTTAGCGCCACATTACTTTCAGCAGGAATGCTTACACGCCCAGCAAACTTACCAGATCCGTGTACTTGTGGCAAGTGTGCATTTGAAAATAGATGCATTTGTAGAATAAATGAAATAAAGTGTTGCAGGTTTTGTAGATGCAATAAGGAGATGTGTAAAAATCTATATTAACATTAACCCTAAACACTATATTTTCAAAATAACTGGAAAAAGAACTATATGTGAGGTGCGAAAGAAAAGAGCAGGTAGACAAGAACTGCTAGTTTATTGGTTGTTGATGATTAAGCTGGCCTTATGCCAGCACAGGCTCTTGCTCATGGAGCAGCCCGTAAAAATTTATTGAGAAGCAGCGCTTATAAAGCGGCGTGCGGACACGTCGGCATATACACGGACGTCGGTACAAAATATACAAGTGACCCGAGAGTCAAACTATTTCTCTACACAAAACAGGACAGGTACGTATAGATAACGTGATGATTAACAATAGTAGACTAGACACAAAAAATGCTCTGACACATACACTATGTATAAGGGCAAAATGAATAGGTAATAAATGTACAATTACATAATGATAATAAGGGTGAATACCGCGACCTAGGGTCAGCTGTGAAGGCACCATAGAAAATGGGAGGTTCTTCATGGAAAACCCGTTGAGCGGGGACTTTACAATACTCCCCCCCCACAAGACGTAGGTAACATCTGATCAAGGCAGGTATCTGCTGGGGCGGCGGAGAGGGCCGTGTCTCCTTGATGTCAGCTGGAGGGTGCGTTTGACTTCTCTGGTGCCTTGCGGATGGGAGTGGTGGGTTATTCTCCTGACCGGGCCCGGGGCCTTCCAGGGAGCACCCACAAGGGCCACTGCTTGTGGGCGGGGCAGATGAGAAAACACCGCTTCCTGCAGGGGCTTTGAGAGTGCCCGACTTCATTTCCTCCAGGAGTGCAGGCTTGAGGCAGTCTATAGACACCCAGTTGTCCTTCCCATGGATAGCCACACCCGAGATGTTCTTTTGTTTCTCCAATTACGAGAAAGGCTCCCTGTAGGGCCAGGTTAAGGGAGTGGGCATCTGACGTCATTCCATGTCGAAGATGTGGGTGTTGAGATAGGCCGGGAGGCATGAAGGGGACGTCCTGTCGAGTATCGTCTGCCGGTAGGGGCGAACTTCCCGACTTTCTGTCGCCCAGAGCCTCTCTGTGTTGGGTTGTCCCAGTCCTCCTTGATGAGTTTGTCTGGGACTGCAGGATCCCATAAGCTTTTTCGGCTCGGACGGGTCGCCACTGGCTCAGGGGCGGTCCTCCCAGCCCGAGGAGGGCTTAGGAAGCTAGTACTTCCAGTTCGAGAAGGTCAACGAACCATGAGGGCGCCTTCAGGGGGAACTGTGGAACTTTTCCCACCATTCTATTGGCTGCGGAGTTGTAGGCAGGTGGTGCTGTGGTGGTGGTCCCCAGCAGTGATGCCAGTGGGTCCACAGCTCGGACAGGAGAAGGCTGGGCCTGTCCATGGTTATATGGTCTGGGACACCGAACCGTCTGATCCAGCTGGAGGCCTCAGTGCATGCACTGGAGGTGGCTTCTTCCATGGGCATCGCTTTGGGCCACCTGTTGGAGCAGTCGACAACTGTCAGAAGGTATCTGGCTCCTCCTGTCAACGTGGATGTGCCCGAAACGTCTTCCCGGCTGGGGGAAGTTGCCCACCCCCAATTCGGTGTGCCACCCTACTTTGCTGGTCTGGCACTAACTGCACTGCCTTGCCCAGGCTGTTGCATCCTTCCGTTTGCCGTGCCAGACGAACTTCTCCACCAGCAGTTTGGCTGTCGTCCTGCCGGAGGGGTGGGACAGTCCGTGGATGACGTCAAAGACCAGACGACGATGGGAGGCTGGCAGCAGTGGGCTGGGGTGGCCAGTGCTTACATCGCTCAGCAGTGTTGGCCGCCCAGGGGCGAGGGGCACGTCCTTCCACTTCAGCGATGTGATGGCGGTGTGGTAAGCTGGAATCTCTGGGTTGGTGACCTGTTCCCAGGTGAGGTCCTCATAGTTGATCCCGAGCTGCACTGGGTTGATTTCAGTCCTCAGAAGACATCGGCTACTGGAGTTCTTCCTACCAGGAGGTACTTGATGTGCAGTGAACCGTGATGGCCGCAGGTGCTGCTACTGCCTGGAGGACCATACATCCCCCAGCTTTGTGGGCGCTGGGCTTCATGGCTGGTGAAGTCATCAAACTGTGAAGGGCGTACTCTCCAGGAGGAATTTGAGGTGGCGTACCGCCTGGTACACCGCAAAGAGTTCCCTGCTGAAGGTGCTGTAGTGGGACTCAGTGGGGCTGAGCTTCCTGCTGAAGAAGGCAATGGGTTGAGGGGCTCCGTTGACGACCTGTTCCAGGACGGCCCCACAGGCGACATTGCTGGCATCCGTTGTTAGCTGGAGGGGGCCGTTGGGGTCCTGGTGGGCCAAGGCTGTTGCCTTGGTGAGGGCGGCCTTCGTCAGGGAGAAGGCCCGCTGCTGGTCGGGGCCCCACACTAAGGTCTTCGGATGGCCCTTTAGGATCTCTGTTAGGGGGGCCATGGTGTGCGCAACCCGGGGATGAACCTCCTGTAGTAGTTGACCATCCTGAGGAATTCCTGTACGCCCTTGACAGAGGTAGGGGTGGGTAACCTGACCAATGCCTCAACCTTCGATGCAACCAGGAGGACGCCTCCCAGGGATATCTCGTGGCCCAGGAAGTCAATCCTAGTGACACCAAAGGTGCACTTGTCAAACCTGATGATGAGGCTGTTCTCCTGCAGGTGCTGCAGGGCCTTCTGGATGTGTCGAAGGTGTTCCTTGTGGGACCTGGAAAATAGGATATCATCGACGTTGCAGACACAGAAGTTCAGGTCCCCCAGGATGCTGTCCATCAGTCTCTGGAAGGTCACCCCTGCATTCCTCAGGCCGATGGTGGAGAAGGCAAAGACGTAGGACCTGAAGGGCATGATGATGGCAGTTTTGGGGATGTCTTCTGGAGCTACTGGCACCTGGAAATATGATTTTCAAAGGTCTAGTTTTGAAAATGTTTGGCCCCGTGGAAAGAGGCTGTGAGGTCTTGCATGTTTGGTACAGGGTAGTGGTCAGGCTTTGTAGCGAGGTTGAGCCGCCTGTAGTTGCCGCAGGGTCTCCAGAAGCCGTCCGTTTTCTGCACCATGTGAAGGGGGGAGGCCCATGGGCTGGGGGCCTTCTTACGCCATGCCCATACGCTCCATTTCGACGAAAGCATTCTTGGCCTCCTGAAGGCGCTGAGGGGGAAGCCTCCAGAACTTCGTGTCCGTCGGGGGCCCCCTTGTCTTGATGTGATGATATATCCTGTGTTTGGTGGGAGCGGGCACCTGACAAAGCTCGGGCCTGAATACCTCTGGGAATTCCTTCAGGAGGGAGTCGTATTGGTGGGGAGTGACAGAACAGACTGTGGGCGCCCTGGGGCCCAGCGCCAGGGGCAGGGACTGGCAGGACTCGGTGTCCAGCAGGCGTTTGCGGCCAACGTCGACTGCCAGTCCGAAGTGGCCAGAAATCCACACCAGGAATAGGGTCCTAACATCGCGGCGATGAAGTTTCACTTGTATCTCCAGCCCAGGATGGGGCCGACCAGGGCTTGGTGCCGTAGGGAGAGGATGGGGACCAGTTGGTGGCCGTCGGGGCAGCCAGGTCTGGCGGGTCTGCAGTCCTCTCTGGAAGGCGGGAACACTCACCGCACTGCGTGAGGGTGGCCTCTGCCTCCTCTGTTTTTTGGATGGGCGAAAAGGCAGGGGGCTTCGCAATTCTGGGCCTCTTTGCCGAACTTCTGGTCGTAGTAGCAAAGCCCCGGCCTTTCCTTCTTCTGGTGGTGGGATGGCCGCCTCCTGGCGACGACGTTGATGTCCTCTGTGGCGGGGTCCTCCGGCTGGAGGCAGTTGATGGGCTGTGCAGGCATGGATGCCCACTTCGCTGCCCTCGTGGAGTCAATCAGCTAAGGTGCTGTCCTTATCAGGTCCTCGACCAGCAGGGTGTAGGGCTCTGCAATCTGTCCGCAAACCTCCAGGAGTAGCTTCTGCAGGAGGATATCCCTTGACAAGCTGATCTCCTCGTGCCTGCCTCTGCTGTCCGTCTCGGAGAGGAGAAGGAGGTCCTGGAGGGCATGCCACATCTCCAGGAGGTTTGTGTCCTGCCGGGGGTTGATGGCGAGGTCAAGGGCACAGGTGGCCCTCTCGGAGACCAGCAGGGAGCAGGTCTTGACGAGAGAGGCCTTCAGTTCTTGGAAGGTGGCAGGGCTCGAGATTGACATCACCCACGGGGCGACCTTTCTGTATACCTCCTCCGGTAGGGCGTTGATGGCAATGTCCGCCTTCAACACCTCGTCGGTCAGGCCTGCCACCCTGAATTGTCCCTCAACCCTGTAGGGCCATGATGCCAGGTTGTGATGGGTGAACAGCAGCAGCTTTATGCTGAAGGCAACCTTCGGTTGGTCCGTCAGGAGGGGCACTGCATGAACAGCCCAGTGCCGTGGAGAACAGAGAAGTGGGTTTTGCGTGGGGAGGGCTCGAGAGGGGTGCGAGGAGATATCTGTCTCTGAGAAGTTGACGGTTATTTGTATGTGGGAGGAAATGTCTGCGTCCATGCTCATTCCGCACTCTCGCTTGGAGTGTGAGGGAACACTGGCGTCAATACATGCTTGGGAGCGTGCCGTGTGGGTCCGCTAATGACACCGGTGATTTGCCGACGAGGGTCAGTGCACGAACACTTTGTTAAGAGCGCCATAGTTAATCCGTTAAGGGCATGGGGTGGTTTACAGCCAAAGCCATGTTGTACAGTCTCTGCTGATCATGTTGTTTGTAAGTCCGCTAAGCAGTTTCTTTGATGATGGCCCATTTTCTTTGTACCTACGATTACGTCACCGCCAGCGGGCCATGTCACGTAAAAATTCAGTTGTTTTAAATTGTATGTAATTATTTATCTGTGTCCATCAACTATGTACCGTGTATTTCTTCTTTTTGCAGGCATCAAGATTATACTCCAACATTAATTCTGTCTATTGTTACATTTGTAAGTGTACTCGTTAAGCTGTATTTATTTGTGGTGTTATCGAGCCTCAGGTCACCCTTGCTTCCATTGTCTTCCATGGCCCAACACCAGTCGGCCGCTATATAAACCGCCTGGACCTTGAATAAAAAATCAACAGTTCACTTTTACCTGCTTGTTTCTTTTGCACCTCTTATAGTGGTGACCCCAGAGTGGTTCCCGAAGCCATTAGCGGACCCACACGGCGACTCAGTCTTAGCTTCAGGAGCTTACTCTCGCCCTTAGCGGACTAATCACGGCGCTGAACCAGCGTTAGGGCATGCTGACTCTCGTCGGCAAAATCACCAGCGTCATTAGCGGACTCACATAATAACGCTCTAAGTGCGTTTTTGAGCGCCGTACCCTACTCCATATAAGGCGGCAAAGAGTGAGTATGAGCAGTTATCCCCTCCCACCGTTCAATTAACGCTGACCTCGCTGATTCGGAGGTCTACCTCCCTCCCCATATCACCACGCCCGTCCCGCTTTTGAGCTCTCCGCTCCTCCACACCCCTGCCGCCCGCACTCCCCAGCCCAGCGGGCCGATCCAGGCACCCTGTCCATAAAACTACCGCCATTTACGCAGGGAATCCGTTGGCATGGCTCTACAGGGTCGAGAGCCAGTTCGCGGGTTGCGGATCTGAGCGACGAGGAGTGCTGCAGGTGGATATAGTATCAGCGTGCGAATCTGCAGTAAGCTCGTCCCATGGGTGTCTGGCGCGTACTTACCTACCACCTCCTGAAGAAAACCCTCCTCCAGACATGCTGCCTGCCGGTTGCCGAGCAGGCCGCCCGTGCCCTCGACCTCGCCATCAACCCACGGCAGGATCAGAGCACCATGGAGTCATGGGGCATGATCCGAAACCTCCTCACCATCCCAGACACCGACGGCAGTAAAAAGAAGCGTGAGATAAGCCTGTCGCGTGAGATCCTCCTCGTCAGCTCCTCCCAGGAGTCTGCACACAAATCCCCGGGCCTATGCGTGCCTCGAAGACCTGATCCTCTCAACACAGCGCCCAGCGGACTCGTGGGGCAACCGGCAGGTACCAGCGCCCGCACTCCCAGTCAGTGCCATCCAGCAGGAGGAGGGCGCAGAAGAAGAGGTCAACACCATCACCAGAAAGCACCCAGCGCCTCCCAACAGGTGGAATTCCCAGGTCTTTGCCACTACGACAGGCGGTTCGGTAAGGACGCCTGGAACTGCCTGCCACCCTGTTCATTCGCCCGTCCAAAAAACGGGGGAGGCGGCGGCCAGCAGGACAGGCCGCCATGGCAGCAGAAGAACCCAGGGGCCCAGAACCAATAGGCTTCTACGTCCGCGACACCGTCTCCAGCAGGATGATGCTGGTCGACACGGGGCCATTAGATCAATCTTCCGACATCTAGAGAGGACGCGGGAACCGGGCAGCTGCCTCTGACGGCGCCAACAGGTCCCCATCCTCTCCTACAGAACCAGGCCTATCGATCTCCATCCTTGGCGGGTACTCCTGGGGCCGTGCGTGCCAGGCGTTAGGACTCTGCTCCTGGGTGCGGATTTCCTGGTGCGCCGGTCTGGCAGTCGGCGTTGATCGAGCGCCTCCCTAGATACAGACTCCTTCAGTCCCTCCCATTGTAGCAGGACCCAAGGTGCCATGTCTGCTCTGCCGCCCCCACCAGTACTCACAGCTGCTGGCGGAGTTCCCTGACGTGTTCAGGCAGGCTGCCAAAGTCCTTGGCCCCAGCCAAACACCTGGCATATATCACCACATAAAAACAAAAGGGCCAGCTGTCCCGAGATTCGGAGGCTTCCCCCTCGACACTTTCCAGGGAGCCAAGGACGCATTCGCGAGAAATGGAGCAGGATGGGAATCTGCAAGAAGGCCTCCAGCCCGTGGGCCTCCCCCCTCCACATGGTGCAGAAATCGGATGGTTCCTGGAGACCCTGCGGTGGCTACAGTCGACTCAACCTGGCAATGGAACCTGACCATTATCCCCTGCCGAACATGCAAGACCTCACGGCCTCCTTCCACGGGGCCAAAATATTTACTAAGTTGGATCTCTTGAAATCCTATTTTCAGGTACCGGTCACGCCAGAGGATATACCAAAGACTGCCATCATCACGCCTTTTGGGTCCTATGTGTTTGCCTTCTCTACATTACGGCCTGAGGCGGCTGGGGCGGCTTTCAAGCTCATGGACAGCATCCTGGGGACCTAAAGTTCTGCATCCTGCTACATAGATGATATCCTTATATTTTTTCCAGGTCCCTGCAAGGGAGCACCAGAAACACACCGGGCAGTCCTACAGCACCTGCTGCAGAGAGGCAGCCTCATCGTGCGTTTGACAAATGCACCTTCGGCGGCGCGAAGGCCGACTTCCTGGGCCACGAGAGTGTCCCCAGATGGTGTCCATCTCCTCACATCCAAAGTCATGATGCGTCACCCGGGTTCCCTGTCCCTCCCGTCTTGGGATGGTGAACTACTACAGAGGTTCATCCCGGGATCGCACACCACAGCCTTTGGCGGAGACCTGAAAGGCCCGACCAAATCACTTTGTAGGGGACCCAGCCAGCAGCAGGCCTTTCCTGGCGTAGGCCGCCCTCGCCGAGAGCAGCCAGTACAAAATATACACCGTGACCCAAGGTCAAAACTATTTCTCTATACAAAACAGGACAGGTACATAAAGATAACGATGATTAACAATAGTAAGATTAAACAAAAATGCTCACAGCACATACACTATGTATAAGAGCAAAATGAATGAATAATAAATGTACAGTACATGATAATAAGGCAACCTAGGGTCAGCTGTGAAGGCACTGTAGAAAACGGAAGGTTCTTCATAGAAAACCCGTTGAGTGTGGACTTTACAAGGGCACCTCAAAGTGCACACAAAACCCCCCTGGGCTCCTCTACTAGAAGCAATGTTCAAGACTGAAGGTGCATGGGAAGAATAAAGAACAATTGGAAACCGTTGCAGTAATCTATTGAGAAAGAGAAAAACTGAATATTATCATCAGAAAATCCGAGAAGCAGGAACGGATATGTCATAAACAAATTCCATAGACTTCTGGGTATGTATATGTACAAAGGCTCCCTGTATGTTTCAGTGATCAAGAATGAACTCGCTGATAATTGTCTTAAATATTTTAAGGAGAAAATTGAGAACAATTAGTACTTTTGTAAGAGCCCGACGCTGTCTCTTCCAAACACGTGTGTTCGTGTGTTTGTCAATAGTCATCCATCGGAGTGGACAAGACAAAACAAGGGCATCTCGTTTTCTTTCTCTGACGGAACGCGATTTCAACCATACAATATTTCCGTCTGTTTCTCCCTAACCATTGTTGTCTTGATTTATATACAATCACCACTACTTGCATTGCTATGCAAGCATTCTAATCATGTGATCATAATGTTCCACCGAATCTTCTGTATCCAGAAATAGCATGTGTTCTATTGTAGAAGATGCCAAACGTCTCTCCATTTCACATATATTATGCTACTGCAATGTATTTGTTAATCCCAGGAACCTCGAATGGCTCGGTTGGTGAGCAGCAGACTCGGACCATAAGAGTCTGTGTGCGAGTTCAAATCCACAGCCAGCCGGTCGGAGAGGCGGACACTTTGCTTTATCCGTGTAGACACCTGGGATTATATATGTAATCAATGGATAGGTTTGCTGAAAGCAAATGGGTGTTACAGACTATGCACACACAAACAACCACTCCAACACCTTCCAAAAACCTGTGAGCCTTACCCGTCTCGAACTGTTGGCCTAAACTGCTCCACACGTCTCTTCGCTGCTGGGAGAAGGGAGCTGGGGATTCTGGCATGATACATATGCATGTACTACGGTGTCTAAGCGATGTCAGGCAGGGCAGCCGAAAAGAAGGCATCGTGCTTACCCCTTATGAAAAATGGGAAAAAAGCACGTTAAACGAAGAAGAAGAAGATTGTATTCATTAATCTGTCTCGAATCTCATGCAATTGACCAGATGTAGAATTTCCTGGCCTTTCCATTGATGTATGTTTTAACACTATACCTTTATTATGTCTCTTGATACCGCCATCTGTTTGTCTGCCGACAAACACAGATGCCCGAATCTGTACCTCTGTTTTCCCCTGTCTGTGTGTAGATGCTACCTTACCGCTCGCACACGTCAATAACATCTTCGAAGATTCTGTACATTCATTTACGGGCTGCTCGAGGAGCAAGGGCCCGTGCTGGCACAAGGCCGGCTAAATCTAAAACAACAACTGTACATTCATCTCAGTAAGGAACTACCAATAAACCAGTTAACACCCAGCCAGTATGTCACTCAATCCCCTGCCTTATTACTTTTTCTGAAACGCCGAATCGGATAAATACTGCAGTACAAACAAATGGTAGCCTAAACTAAGGAGATGCGACAATGTGAATAACAATGTTATTAGGATTATCAAAACGGCGAAGCAAAGTCAAAAAGGCAAAGCAAAACCGTGCCACTGATCCGATGCCAATATTTGAACTGGTCGTGGTGGAACAATTTTTATGCTTTGACAATTTAGTAGTGAAAATTATAAATGCTAGTATTTCTAAGTGCAAGTTCCCTACATCTGAGAGAGTGGCTATTGTTAAGCCGATCTTAGAAGGTACACTTGCTCATCAAAGCTTGAGTTCATACAGGTCTGTTTGAAAGTTATGTTTTGTCCAAAATGTTAGAACATGTAATTCTTGAGCAACTCATTAGCCACCCGGAAATGGTAAATGCTTTACCGAATAGTCAGTCGCCTTCAAGAAAATCGTATTCTACAGAAGCCGCTGTATGCTCTGTTGTGAATAATCTAATAGAAATGATGGATGAAGGCAAATGTTGTATTTTGGAGTTACTCGATCTTAAAGGGCCGTACACAAGATCAGTAATACTGTCATTATTTTGTGTACTGTCAGTAATACTGACGGTGTGTGCGTCATACTGAAGTACCATCAGTACCGCAAAATGGTGGTTACTGACTTCAAAATCCAGTCTTCAGTAGGCGGGCCTTATGTTAGCCTACTGATGGTGTGTTCTGCTCTGCAGTGTGCAGTCACTGTCATTTCCATCAATGAGCTACTATGAGAATCAAACTGCTGTGCTGTGGTAGTTACAATGGCAGGAAAGAAAAGGAAGAAGGAAAAATGGGTCTCCAGGATTTTATTCTATTATATATCGTCGCTTACCAGAGTTGTGGGATATTCGGAGTAAAAATTATATGAAAAGAGACATGAAACAAGCAGTATATGAGAAATCATTGAAAGTATAATATTATAAGAAAATCAAAGTTGATACGAGTGTCGAAAATAATGTGCAAAGTCTTCCATATCTGTAGTTTTTATCTCATTTAACAGGTTTAAATGAGAGTAATTCTTACGTTTTGCAAGCCAGTCTTTGACCCACTTTTTGCGGTTCCGTTTTCTCTTTGACGAGAAAGCCAAAATAATAGCAATACATGCTTTCTCTTTATTCCCATTTTACTAGAACGCAATAGCGACAACCTCTCGATATCGGTCACTGACTGTACTGACACTCGCTCAGTAATAAATGCTGAACGTGTGTTCAGTGTACTGACAGTACTAAAATAATGACAGTATTTTTAATGACAGTAATACTGATCGTGTGTACGGCCCTTGACGCTGTTTTCCCATGCAGTTGTTCATAAACTACTAAATAATTTCCACTCATTTGGAATTACTGAAGAAGTTTTTGAGGTGTGTAGCTTACCTGTGTGTAATTAAACTATTATAAACAGATTGAGGAACTTATACTCACTTTATAAAATATTAAGAAGAAGACTATCACAAGGACGCGTACTAGCTCCAGTTTCATTTTGTATGTATACCATTGGATTGCCAAACATATTTCAAAGACATGGGCGTTAAAGTTCAGGCTACTTGCAGATAATTTTACCTTTACATAAACCATATTGAAGATCCAAATGAAGAATGGGGGACATTTAAGCAGTTAAAATTAAATAAAAATAAAGCTGAATTTACGTTGGTAGGAATGAAAAATTACTTAAGAAACCTCTGTAATTTTCATCTAAAAATAAATAGTAGTGTAGTTCCGATCGCTGACAAAGTACGTGACTTGAGTGTTCTACTAGACTTCTAACTCTCTTACACTCAAATCAATACTATTGTCAGGATTACTAGCCATCATCTTAGAAATAATGCCTTTGTTAAAAAATATCTTGATGATTGTCCTATGAAAAACCTAGTGATTAACTGTGTCATAAGCAGTGTTGACTATTGGAAATCTGTCTATCATAATCTACCTAAGATGCAACTTAGGAAATTGAAAAATATACTAAATAGAGCGGCAAGGTAACAAACGGCGATGGCAGGGTTATGCCTGTATTCTTTTAGTTGCATTGGCTCCAGATTTAAAGCTCGAATAATGTTCAAAATATGCATAATGACTCACCAAGCTATTAAGACTGGGCGTCCAGAATATGATTGGAGACAACACAGAAAAATATATGGTAAAAAGGGGGTGTTTACCAAGTTAGTCTGTAACTAATGGATGAACTCTCTGAAGGTATCAGTACTTTACAAATGCACTTAAACAGTGTGGACACGAGTTGCAACTGCTAAGGAGCATAAAGTACTGGAGGAAAATTACCACACCTAATATTTATTTTCCAGAATTTGCATGCGTAGGCTAACCACAATATAACGCACTCATTCCATGAGCATCTTCAAACAAACCATTAACCAGTTAAAATAAGGTTTGTTTAAAATATACGCATGTAATGTATATATGTATATATATATATATATATATATATATATATATATATATATATATATATATATATATATATATATATATATATATATATACACCTACCACACACACACACACACACATATATATATATATATATATATATATATATATATATATATATATATATATATATATATATATATATATATACACACACACACACAAAGTTCACACCATGGGAATGGAGGATGATATCTGATAATCTTGATCTATTTTAGGCTATTCCTTGCACTCTGTTGTGATGATTGGTGATGTACAGTAGATATGAGCTCAGTTAAAGATTCGTAATGCGGAAAAGGACGAAGGACTCGTCCGTAAATGGAGTTCTCAGTTAAGGTGACGCTTGTCTTTTAACTGCTGGCGACTGGCATGATCGTAACCTTTGGGCAAGTGGAAAATTATGTACGTATGGCTGTGGGTGTGTACCTTGTGGTGTTATGTACTGTGACAATTGGATAAAGAATTCATTGTATACGAGGTAAATGATTGCGCAGGTAGCCATGTTTGTTTTGGTTCTCCCGTAGCCATGCACAGATGCTTCTCATGTATGTGCAGGTGTGAAAGCTTCCCATGAATGGCGCCTTGCCACACAAATTCTCGCAAACCCTCTGGGAAACTTGGCGCTTGCACTTCACATAAAGTAGCCGATGAATTGGTAGCAAAATCACCTTATTGTCCCTTCATCATCAGCTGATGAACTACATTTCCTAGGCTGGGGTGAGGCTGGGCTAGGCAGTGCAGTACCCTGAATTGGCCAAACCCAGGCCAGTGGAGGCTACCACCTGAGAAGAGTGGACGGGGCTATCCTAGGTTATTTAGCCAGGGCCTGAGTAGACCACGTTGACAGTAGCCAATTGTCGAGCTGCTACTTTTGTGGATGATTGTAGAGAGCCGCTGCCTGCGCATAGAGACGGAGTGGGCGAGTCACAGCCTCCCGTCGCCCACCGGTCAGCCATTCAGTGGCACCTGCACGGCCTGGTCAGTCCCCGTGTGAGACGGAGTAGCACGGAGATGGATGGCGGTTGAATGCACAGTGAGGGGTCACGACTCACTTGGAGGGGTCCAGGGAACGAACCCCACTTCCCAGCCAGGTTAGACCCAGTGCCCTTGGTTAAGTTAGGTCCAGGTGAATCTGGACAGGTCGTGTTTCCTGAGAAATGGCTGCGGGAGTCCTGAACCCTTGCTCTGCGTTAGCAACTACTGTGAAATAAACGACGGGCCACCGAATGTTTTATACCACGTTGGCGGGAACTGTATTTTCAGACTTCTAGCCTAGTTTAGCCAGTTTTACACAGCTCTATTATGTGTTGTTCCACAAATCTGAACCATTATTTCGTAGGAATGGCCATTTAACAGTCAGACAAGGTTGTTAGCTACCGACAGGTAGGTGGAAGCCTGCCACCTGTCGCACTGCTCTCCAATTTGCTTTCGGCAGCTGTCGTGTGAAGGTGTTCTGCCCAACTGCCATTTGCTTTCTTGTGCTTGTTTGTCTTTTGCTGTTGTAGAAATGTTGTGTTTGTTGTTGTTTTGATAATATAAACCTCAATCCCCTCAAGCCATCTTAGGAAGGAAACTGCAGTTGTTTAGGCACTGTCCAGGGAAGGACAGGCTCTGTAACCAGTACCTCTCCTCTGTCGAGGTTGACCCTCATATCCTTTGTGTATTATGCCACAAGTTTGCTCGGAGGAAAAGAGGATTATTCCGACATGATACACAAACCATCAGTCCTTGACACTAGGAAGTACTTACTGTGAAGCTGGACACGGTCGTTAAACTCTTGAGCAAGGTGGTTGAGCGGTAACTGCCGCAGGTAAAGAAGTGAGAATACCGCCTGCCAGCATCATAGAAACATTCAGTTTGCTTTCGGCCGTGCGTGCGTTGCAGACGTGTTTTCGGATCTCTTTGCCTGACTGTCATTAAGCTCTTTTTGTTCCGACACAATATACAAACCCTCAGTCCTTTACATTAGGGATTACTTTCAGTCGTAGGCTGGAAATGGCTGTTGAACTTCAAACAAGGTGGTTAGGCAGTTGACTACTGTCCGGGAAGCGGGAGTACCGCCTGCCCGGATGTAAACATTTCAATTTGCTTTCAGCCATCGTAGCATGCGGACGTTGTTTTTCACACTCTCTGCCTGACTGCTTATTTCTTCTATTATTGGTGGGAAATCTTTGTTACTTTTCTTGCTAATCATTATGGACAAGCCTTCCACCTCCTGTGTGTGTGTCCCTACGCGTTGGGAGGCAGAAATGCAGTTCATTTAGGTCTGGCGTCAGCGGACCCTGCGCTCTGCCCATCTTGCAGGGTGTGTGTGTGTTGTGTGACAGCTCACTTATGTAGTTTTGCTCTTGGTCCCCGAGCAATGGAGGATTCAATGGGAGGAGGCGTTGCCGTCGTAAGCTACCAAGGGAATCGTCCGAGGTATCGCCCCGACAACTCCAGTGAGTGGCCGAATATTAGCCGGGTTAGATTTCTCCCTCCCAGCAGGCTTCCCCTGCTTGCTCCTCTCCTTGAGCCGAGACTCCCCCTCCCCTTCCTCATTTGTTTCATCGGTTGTGGCGTGAGGGAAGGATTGAACCGGGGCGATCTCGAAGTCTCTTCCCGTTCTGGAGAATTTTTTTTTTTTCCTCCAGAAAATGGTGAGAGCTTCCCCAACCTAACCGACTTTTGCTGAGTCTTGGGGCTGGATGGCCCGGAGGCAACAGACATCTCATCAACCTGGCTACACCTGGACCTACCTGGCATACCGTCACTGGGTGACTGGTGTCTGTTGTCAGCGCTCTGTGACCACTCCTCCCATGGCGACAATCACCACAGCCTCAGTCACACCCTTCTCGGGGTTGCGACCCAGACCCCTCCTACGGTGGTAGCGTCAGCTCTTCCATGTGTGACTGTCCCTGCCCCTGTTGCTGACCCTGGCCCAATTTCGACTATGGTTCCGGTGCCTCGGTTCTCGATCCAGCCCGGCACTTCGTCTGTTCCTCTCCCCATACCTTTGACTCTGGCGTGGCCCGGCCTGGCTGCCCACGCACCACCCGTGCCTGCATTCCCGGCCCCGCCTACTTTCATTCCTGGCCGACACGTGGTTGCTCCTGCCCAGGTAAGTGCTGGCCCGAGCACCGCGGTCTCTGCCCGGGATGCGCCTTCTGCTGCAGCCCCCCCCTCCTGTTCCTGAGTTTTTAGCTGCGCCTGCTTGGTTTAAGGACCTGATGGAGATACTAAAGAAGATGGTGAAGAAGAAGAAGAGAGTCTAGAAAGGTGTGCGTCATGTACGTCTTCGTCGCGTCTTTGTCTGCTGCCTCCTCCTCTTCTCTTTCTGAGGCTTCGCGGCCGAAGAAGAAGAAGTCTGCCTCCCCCCCCAAGAAGTCTCGCACCGAGACTTCCAAGGGACTGCCTCCTTCCACAGGGAAGGCAGTGGGATCTCGTCGGCTCTTCCCGATCCACGGATCAGGGAACCGCTGCCCTGACCTCCGGGTCAGTGGCATCGGGAGCCAAGGGCGTGCAGACCAAGGTCCACACCCCCCCCTGCTGTGCCTAAGAAAATTCCTGCTTCTAAGGCCAGCAAGTCCACGTCGGACACTGCATGCGCGAGTGCTCAGTACCTGGGTCTCAGCAGGGACTCGGGTACCCTAGGCTGATGCGGAGAAACTTCTCCGTACAGACCAGGCGTGGGGCGAGAGAAAAGAGCCTGGTCATGCAGGTGTCCTGGCTCTTCTTGCTGGCACTCCCAGGAGTGCTAAGTCAGGTTCTCGGGATCGAGGGGCCGAACACCAGGAGAGGCGGACAAGAGGTCCCCTGCTCAGTCTTCCCGAGAGGCTACGGCCTCGAAGAAGACTGGGGAAATACAGAGGACAGAGCAAGCTCGCCAGCCAGGCGGCGGCAGCTCACTCCAGTCCCTAGCCACATCTGCGTGGCCAGCCACAGCTCGGGGCGAGCAGCTCCGCTCCTCGGAGACTGCATCGCCTGGTAAAGCACTCTCGATCAGGCTGCTGCCACCGCCGCGAGTTGGTGACTGCTCGGCCACTGCCTCTGTTGCTTCTGCCAGCAAAGCCAGTGGGGCGCCTGGCTCCCCTCCGCCTCTTCAGCTCCTTCCAAGGCGCCAGAGTCGGACCACGAAGAGCTCTGGCGAGGGTTTCTCCTCGGAGTTCTACCTCGTGGGTGTCACGAACCTGGCCTGGTCCTTGGCTCAGGCCAGGGTCTTACGCCCCACGTGGTCAGAAGAAGGATCCGCGGGGGAGGGCTGCCGGGTTCTCCCTCCTGCAAAGGAGGAGTCGATCGGGAGACCGCACTCTGGAGACTCAAGGGTCCTCTGCCCCAGGATGCGAATACCCCCCAAGATACGAAGGATTTTTGCAGAGAGTTGTGTGCTGATTCGTCAGCACAATGGCCTGAGGAAGACCACGGCCTCTTCTGTGGATGATCCTTCCTCGAATCCTTTGGGGACCCAAGAAGACCCAAGGCTTCAGTGGGGCTGCCATGGTCCAACGCTGAGGGTCCTCAACCAGGTGAACAGTCTTGTGTCTGGGCAAGACAGCTCACTCCGGTCAGAGTGCCGGATAATCCCCCCCGCCTCGCCAGAAGCACTTCTACACTCCAGCTGTAGGGTGTTGCTGGCTAAACAGGTGACCTGGACCTGACTCATCTGGATCCGGGTCTGGCGTTGCAACGGCTTACTGCAGAGGTATCTCTCCCCTCTCCCGAGCAGAAGCTGCAACCCTGGGAGAAGCCACTGCCATGGCGGCCTTCAAAGCAGTCCTGGCTCGATCTGTGGTCCTTCACAGTATCGAAGGTAGCTGCTTCCTTGGGCGCTCATCGTGCCTGGGGAGGACTCTGCCTTTGGGAGACTGTGCCAGTCTAGGGGTAGGGCTATCTCCTACCTCACCCACCAGACTGCGAACCTGTGGGCAAACCTGGTCCTGAAGCAGAGAGATGCCGTTCTCTCTCGCTTCTCCAGGTCTGTAGGTCCTGAGTCAGCAATTACCCTCAGGAATGGACCGTTGCTGGGTTCCTCCTCTCCCTTCCCCAGAGAGTTGGTGGACAAACGCCGTGCCGATGACAGTGACCAGCTTGTCCACCAGGCAGTGGCCAAGACCTCCAGGTCTTCGCATTCCACTGTGGCCAGGTCTTGGGCTGAAGCTGGCACTTCCTCGGCCTAAGTCCCGGTCTTGAAGGGTCGGCTGCAACCTTCTTCTTCCTCGAGAAGGCGAGTCCCTCTGTGCCTCAGCCCACTTTCCAAGCGGTAAAGTGGACAAAGGGAAGAAGAAGAAGGGAAAATGCTAGGGGTCGGCGTTCCCCCCCAACAGCTGCCGAAGGTGGGGGGGGGTCCCTGTCAAGCCATTGGGCAACATGGCAGCAACACGGAGCCGAGACCTGGATAGTGGATGTGTCCTTCGTGAGGATATCTACTACCCTTTAGTCTCGACCTCCCTCACCTACACTCCGGTGCATCTCAAACATACTGTCCAAGGATCTTTGAAGGACACCCTTTTCACAGCAAGAAGTGCAAGCAATGCTGAGCAAGAGTGCTGTAGAAGTCGTGTCAGACCAGTCTCCAGGCTTTTACAGCCGTGTCTTTCTCGTAGAGAAAGCCTCAGAGGGACAGAGACCAGTCATAGACCTCTCTCCCTTGAACCGTTTCGTTCGCCAGACTTGGTTCACGATGGAAACAGCGCAATCCATGCTGGCCTCCATCAGGGAGAATGACTTCATGCTTACGGTGGACCTGAAGGATGCATATTTCCAAATACCCATTCATCCGTCCTCTCGCAAGTACCTCCGCTTTGTCCTCAGGGAGGCGGTCTTCCAGTTCAGGGCACTTTGTTTCGGGCTCTCGAGAGTCTTCTCTCACGCTGGGTGAGCGGGTTCCGTTCTCAGCTACCACTCTGTTGGTCGCGAGTTCGAATCTTTGACCGGCCAGTGAAGAACAAGAGGAATTTGTTCTGAGTGATAGAAATTCATTTCTAAGCTATAATGTGATTGGATTCACAATAGCTGTAGGTCCCATTGCTAGGTAACCAATTGGTTCTTAGCCACGTAAAAGTAAATCTAATCCTTCAGGCCAGCCCTAGGAAAGCTGTTAATCAGCTCAGTGGTCTGGTTAAACTAAGATATACTTAACTTTTTTTTCTCTCATGTCAGCTGGGGCCCACTCGCACGGGATACGTCTACTGAGGTATGTCGACGACTGGCTCGTCCTGGCGGGCTCAGCCTCGCAATTGCTACTAGGACAGGGATCGGCTCATGAGGTTTTGCGGGATCTAGGGATCGTGGTGAGATCTCGAAGTCAGAGCTCATCCCAGCAGAGGATAAGTATCTGGGCATGCTGATAGACACGGTGGTACTTGAAGTCTTTCGGACTCTTGTCAGCAAGTTCAGGCTACTGTTCTCAGATGCATCGACCGAGGGTGGGCACCTGGAGGAGTTGCTGACTTCAGGAGTGTGGCACTGGGGCGACAAGCGCCTTCACATCAACATCCTGGAACTCAAGGCAGCCTTCTTGTCCTCAGAGTTCGGGATCGGTGATGAGACACTCCGTGTACTGATGAGCAGCAATACCACGATGGTGAACGCTCGCGTCAAGCAGGGGCCTGGTGTCGCGAAGCTATCGATTGACAATGCAGGTGCCTGAGTGAGCCCGCGGCTCACTTTCTGATGAGCTGTCAGCCAGTACATTCAGGCAGAGGAATGTCGTGGCTTGAACAAGCTCAGCTGCCAGAACCAGGTGGTAGGGACGAATGGTCCCTCCAAGCGGAGATAGCGGAAAGGCTGTTCGACCTGTGGGGGCGTCCAGCCATTGATCTGTTTGCCACCCGGCACAACAGAAAGCTTCAGGTCGTCTGTTCTGTCGTGCCGGACCCATGGGCCGCTGCGGAGGACGCGTTCCAGCACCCGTGGGACAACCTCGACGTATATGCCTTTCCTCCGTTCTGTCTGATTCACCGAGTGATGATCACCCCGAATCTCAGAATGATTCTGGTGGCACCCAAATGGCCCCTGAGCCGTTTGGTATCGGACCTGCTGGCTCCTCTCTGAGGTGCCGAGAAGATTCCCCTGGCCCAACCTCCTGTGTCAACCTCCACGTAAGTGGTTCCACCAGGCAGTGCCATTCCCCTCGTCTTCACGGCTGGAGGTTATTGACCATCTCTTGCAAGCGAGAGGCTTTTCGCGTCGCGCAGCAACAGAGATGGCAGGATACCTCAGACGATCCTCCGCAGCGGTATACCAGGGAAAGTGGTCCGTCTTCATTAGTACTGGCTCGACCAAGAAAGAAGTGTCCAAGAACACCATCTCTTTCTGGCTTCGTGAGACGATAAGGAGAGCGTACTCTGCTGCAGGAGAAGAGCGACACCGGTACACCGCCGTCCGAGAGCTCGCATGAAGTCCACAGCATTGGTCTGTCCCTCGCATTCCGGAAGAACATGTCGGTGTCACAGGTGCTGAAGGCGGGGGTGTGGTCCCAGCAGACTACTTTCACCTCCTTCTACCTCCGGGATGTTGCACACAAGTCCTTGGACACTTTTTCCTGGGTCCTATGGTGGCTGTTCAACAAGTTGTGTAGCTTACCCGGCTCCTCTAACAGGACAGGTTGCGTCTCGCCTAAGTTGTACAGTTGTGATTGGGAGAATGAGTGTGGAGTGACTGGCATCTCTTCTTTCTCCCCATCCTGGCTCTCTTCCCACAGGCAGGGAGCGGACATGCCGTTACATGCTGGATCTGGTGGTCGATGCAGGTAAGCACCCAACGGGAGCTCCAGTTCTATTTTCCGTTCAGGTTGATAGAAGCAACCCCACTCCTTCCTCTTGCAAGGGAAGGAGACCATGACTATAAGACAAACCCAATGCTTGTATTTGCCTTCATGTCATCCAACGCCAAGTTCTTCCTAGCCTACTTTGCATGAACTGACGTTTTCTCTTTCATGCAAAGGGGCCCAGAAGTCTGACAACTGATCCTGCGTTTCTTACAACCCGATCTTTTTGTCAAAGGTAGGTTTTTCCCTTCCTCGCTCTCATGACCAGGAAGGGAAGACAAGATAATTGAACTCAGTCAGTTCATAGAGGCTTAATCAGATTCCTCCCTCCAATCAGTAAGTCTCCTATTGTAAAAAGGACAGGGTTTGTATATTGTGTCGGAACAAATAACAATTTTTAAAGTAAATTGTATTTGTTCGACACAACTCTCTAAACTCCCTCGATCCACTGATAGGAAGATACTTTCAGGCGTGGGCTGGAAAGCGGCCGTTAAACTCTTGAACAGGTGGTTGGGCGGTAACTACCTCCCGGGTAGGCGGGATACCTGCCTGCCGGGATGTAAACATTCCAGTTTGCTTTAGGCCGTCAGCCGTTGCTGGCGTTTTTATTCTCTCTGCTGACTGTCGTTAAGCTCTTACGGTGGGATCTTCTGTATTTTGTTTTTATATATTGCGTGTGTTTGATATTTGGTAATACAAACCCACGTTTGTAATAACCTTGTGTGGCCGTCGTTTCCCTGCCTGTGTCTTGGGTTTGACCAAAGGGCATAACTGGAGTAACCAAGTGGTAATGCTTCTCTCCTTGACCCTTCTGCGTAATACTGGGCGCCCTTAACTTCCGGGATTAGTTTGGGATGCTTTTCTTCACTTCCCCTACATCCATCGGGACTTAGATTAGTCCCTTCTTGGGCTTCTGCCTCCGTGTGTAGGGAGCATCACTAATTTCTTCCTTTATGCTGGTGTTTCGCCGCCTGCTTAGAGATTTGCGGGCTGAGTGGGAGGGGATTCTGGTGTCGTCGATAAGTTCCGCTTCCACGGCGCCCTTAATTTATCCTCCCTCTGTCCTTTTCTCTTCCGTGGGTTCTTCCTTCTCTCTCACTTAGCCCTTTTAAGCTCGCTCGTCGGTGAAGACGGGGGAAGGGGAGGGAAGCGAGCAACCTCGTCTAGAGTACCTCCTAGCAGCTGCGTAGGGCTGTTCCCCTTGTAGCGGAGGAGCCTCCTCTACTAATCATGTTGTTTTTCTTTCAGGTTGACAGTGATCATTGCAGAGACAGCAGTAGTTGGCTGGATATCATATATCAAGAATATCTTGCATGAAGCAGTCCAGCTTTTCATTCCAGTGTTGCTGGGATCGTACAATGCCTGATTAGATGACATATTACCACGTCCGGGATCGCTCTGACTCTGTTCCTTGATGTAGTTCGTCGCTGTCATTGCTGGTTTTCATGTATGCTGTTGCAATCTCCTGCGTATCTGTGGTCTATATCTGCTCCTGCTGTTCCCTGTGTTTTGCTCAAATGTCAACTCTCGACAGTCTCGGGGCTGCTCTCTCCTGGTCTCCTGCACTTGCTTCGCCCTGATAAGCTACTGTCGATGCTGGTGACTTTCAATGGCACTCTGTCTGTTGCATTAGCTCCTGCCTTCCAGACAGCTAACGTAGCTCCTGCATCGAATGTCCTGATCGTGCCGCTTCTTCTCTAATTAGTGGTGCCAGGGCCACTTCCGTTGTGTTCCTGCCTGCTGCCATCTGTAGAAGATGTTGGCGTGAAGGGAAGGAAATGCGCCCAATGAAGTAAGCGTTCTGGCCGTTGCATAGCTCCTGCTCTCGAACGCTGCCGTAGCTCCTGCATCGGCTGTCACAATCATTCTGCTGCTTCTGGGCGGTACGTGCCGAGGTCGCTTCCGTGTGTTCCTGCCAGCTGCCCCAGAATTCCTGATATCCGCCATCCTGTAGAAGATGTCGGCGTGAAGATTTAAAGTGGTCCTGTTGAGGTATTCCTGGCCGTTGCAGTAGCTCCACCCTGCCCACTCCGAACTGCTGCCGTAGCTCTGCATTGGCTGTCAGTCATGCTTCTCCTGGTGGTGGTGTCACCAGCTGCGTCCGTTGTGTTCATGCGGACTACCCTGGGATTCTGATGTTTCCCGTGTCGACCATCCTGTAGAAAGATGTGGGAGTGGAGATGGGAAGCTGTCCTGTGGAAAGACGCGCGTCTTCTTCATCTTATCTTACGATTTCGTCTTCTGCTCGTCTTCCCTTCCTCTCCGAGTCCTGGAGTCCAGTGGGCAGACCTCCATGTCAGCGGAAGGAAGGATGCTGCTTCTTCCTTGATGCCCTTGGACATCTGGGTTGCCTCCTTCCGAGGAGGCAGTGGGTCTCGTTAGCTCTTCCGACCTTCGGGTTGGGAACCGGTCATATAGCCGTGGTTTTGTGTTTGGAAGCAGCGGGTCGCATGAACCTCAGTTTGCGTTCCCGTTCCTGAGTCTTAGAGGTTCCGCCTCTAAGATGGGGAGCTGCCGAGCGCTGGATTGAGCAGCTTCAGTGCTCGAGATTCTATGGAATATCGAGTATCGATCTGGTCATGGAGAGATTTTCCTGGGCCCGGATTAGGGGCAGTCACGAAGGGGCAAGCACCCAGGTGTCTTGGTTCCTCTTCCTGCCAGCACCATAGCGCTCCCGAGTGTTTGCCAGTGCTTTCAGTCATTCAGGTTCCCAGCCTGGTGTCTCGATCCTCTCGGTTCGAACACCAGAAGAAGCAAGGAAGAGATTCACTTTGGGAGTCCTGCGGGACTTCTAAGGGACTGACTCTCTTCCGGAAGACAAGTTGGCCGATTCACATTTTCCTGTGGGATCTTGCGTTTCGGGGGCCACGACAGCACCGCCTCTCCGGGCCACCATTCCCTCGTTGCCAGTCTTGGAAGTCTGCATCTAAAGACTGGTTCTTAATGGCAGCTCTTTTAATCTATTAGGTAACAAGCAGCGCTCCTGATTTTCGTAAGTCGTGGGTAGCTCGAGATTCTATGAATCACGGCGCTCTCCTTCTGAGAGGCATGGGGCGAGAGAAAATGCCGAGACACCCAGGTGTCTGGTTGCAGGGCTCACCCAGGTGTCTGGTTGCCAAGATTCACCCAGGTGTCTAGTTGCGGAGACCCCAGGTGAACACCCAGGTGTCTGGTTGCCGAAGACACCCAGGTGTCTGTTTTGCGGGGCATGGAGTAGACGCAGGTGTCTGCTTGCCGGGGCAGCTCATGTGTCTGGTTGCGGGACACCCAGGTGTCTGGTTGCGAGACACCCATGTCTGATCGCCGGACACGGGTTTCTATGTACGCGGCCAGGTGTCACCGATTCCTGCCGCCGCTGCCGGTTACTCGGGGGCTTTGTTCTTGTGTCTGAACTTTGGGGTTCGAGCATGCAAGATAACAGACACAGAATTCCCCTATGAACCTTCTTCGAGGCTGATCTGCGGCCTTGAAGGAGTTTAGAGTTGAAACTAGCAATTGTTCACAGCGAGCGAGTCTGGCCTGCCCAGTTATGAGTCTGGCTCACTGGCTGCGACTTCGACTTGGCTTGCCAGACTTCAAGCAGCTCATTCATTCGGCTTGCCAGACGAAGCAGCTCGACGGCTTCGGCTTGCCAGACTGGCAGCTCCGTTTATTTCGCCCGTCGCCACCACTCCCAGTCTGCGCGTACCGACCAGCTGGATCGCGTTCACCAAGTGATCGGCTCGGCTCGGCCCTACCGTTTTCGATTTGGGTTCGTCTATGCTCGAGTGAACTTTTGCTCTTCCAGAGCACTTTGCCCGCGGCATGGAGTGCTCTTCTTTCCGATAATGGCAGTAATCTCCTTGGTTGATTATTGCTCCGCGGTCCGCCTCTCCTGCTTATCATTCTGGCAGGACAGGTAGGGCTACTCTTTTCTCTCCTCACCTGTTCTCTTCTCCTTTCTCGGTTGTTCCGAGAGGCCAGAGCGAGACAGAGAGCTCCGACGAAATTTTCTTCGGAGTTCGGCTGCCTGGCGTGCTTTGGGTGTCGGTCCCCGATTCTCTCGTATTATAACCAGGTAGCTGAGGAGGGTTTCATGGGATCTGTCAGGTCTCCCTCAGGGGAAGTACAGGGGTTTCATGCATCGGAACAATGAGTCTTCCTCTTCAAATGCGATCGCCCCGTGTTAATTTCTTGGGAACTCCATGCTGATTCGTCAGCGCAAGGATCCCCGAGACAGAACAGTGACTCCCCCAATGAATAACCTTCATCACTTGCAGCCCTTGCAGTTTCCGAGGGGCCGAGAATGTCAGGGGACACGCCACGGTCCTGTCTTCGGCGTTCTCGACCTGATGGATTCTTTCTTCGATGAGTTAATTCAGGTAGAAATACCAAACTTTCACCTGCCTCGGCAGAATATGAATTCTTCTTGCCTCGGAGGTCTTGCTGAACGAGTTTTTTTGGGCAATTCTGGTGCTAGAAGAAGGACTTTGTCTAATTCGGATCTCCAGTTTAAGTAAGTCGGTTGGCTCGACCCTTGGGAGCGAATCTTTACTTGGTTCTGCCTTTCTCTTTCAGAGATTTGCCAGATACCCGGTAATCAAAGGTTCCCACCAGGGCACTGCCTTGTCCTTTGGGCAATGGCCAGAATTTTAGGTCTTAGTCTTTTCAGCACCGACATTGGGTTCAAGCCCAGCCCACCTCAACTCCTTAGCTAAGAGGAAGCCTAGGCTTCAGAAGAAGATGCAACTGCTGATCCTAGACAAAATGATGCTTATAAGGTCTCTGGAGCTGGCAGCAGCATTGCGAGACCTGTGAATGGATTCCTTCAGGAAAATTATCTATTTCCCTTAGGTCTGTGAATTGCCTCACATCGATCTCTCATCCCACCACCTCTCCCGTGCTCCGATTCGGGAAATGCCAGCCAACTAGAGCTAATTGTCAC
Source organism: Macrobrachium rosenbergii (assembly GCF_040412425.1). Lineage (NCBI taxonomy): Eukaryota > Metazoa > Arthropoda > Malacostraca > Decapoda > Palaemonidae > Macrobrachium > Macrobrachium rosenbergii. The sequence continues at coordinate 82,816,445 of NC_089752.1, read as the reverse complement.
CAGTTCCCCTGTCATCTTGCAGAAGCTTCCCCATGGTGGAAAGTAAGTCTGCTTCCTTTTCCCGTTCTTTCCTCTTCGAGGGTATGAGGAAAGAGTTAGGCTAATGCTTGATTATAGGAACAGCGGATATGCCTTCATACCACTCAAATCTTGTGTCTACTCACAGATTCACGAGTTGAATAAGCGCACACTGGTAAAGACCTTGTCTTGAATTTGTGCGACCGAGATGATTAAAGTACCTTCCCGTCACGATCCTGGGCTCAGGGCAGCCTTTTGGCCGTCAGGAATCCAGGGATCAGAGTTTCTGACACTCACTGGTTTCATTGAACAATAAAACCACAATAGTGACTTTGTCGACAAACAGGGAGGCAATTGTTTTCCCCTGTTTTATCTCGACATTTGAAATTTTTCAGTGTTGTTCTATTGCACACATACGGCAGCTCAGTTAACCAAGATGCATCCTGGTGGGAATATTTAGTAAACAAGCTTAGCCTCGAGGTTTGAGTGATCGGGACAGAACATGCTGCTCACTCTTTCTTCAGACTCATGCAGAGACTGCTGGACTGAGAAATCCCTACCGTCCTTCTGTTGCCTACCTGCACACCAAGTCCCAGTAGTGTTTTCTCGCTCCCCTCATACCAGACCAGGGCGCTCTGTTGAGGCATGCTGTCTTTTTGGTGGCTTCAAATGTGCATTTTCCCGCCATTATTTATCCGTTTAAGCTAGGGGTTCCCCAAACATTGCTCACCCGGTTACAGACAAATACTTAAGACCCCCTTCTTCGACCTGATTGCCGAGGGCATCGAGAAGAATTCGCTTGACTATCCTCTGTGCTGCTACACAAGAGCGGTTCTTGAGGCAGCACATCCCTGTGTTCAGGACTGGAGACTTTCAGCTTTCGCGCAGCTTTAGGCTTTCGGCTGACGGCTTAACGGATATAGCTGGATATCCCTTGAAGTCCTCTGCAACACTGTCCCAGGGACTGGATCCGTCTTCGCTGGTGGTGTCGTTGTCGGAACTTCTTCCCGGGTCAGAGTCGCTCGTCAAGTCTGGATTTCCTCGTCTTCTCCGCCGAGGGCTGCTTCTCTCCCTTTCAGTTTTGAAGAACGTAGGCCCTTGCGACCCTGATCTTCTATCTGAAGTAGCCTTAATCTCCTTAGTCGGGGAAGTTAGCTACGGACGAGAAGCTTCTTCAGTCATGCTGTCAGGAATGTTCCTGGGTGGCATGCGACTCTCGTTTAGGGTTCTATCCGTGCTCTGCTGCACTGCGCCCTCTGAGAGTCGTCGGATGGGGAATTGCCCTCTTAGGTCCATCTCTCATCTTACCTGGCAGCGTGGGAAGTGGAAGAACAGGGTGGGGATCATCCTTCTCGGATGTAAATGGAGTGGACTCCAAATCCATTGGCATACGACTGTCGGGTTCGAGTCGCTGCGCCCCCTCCTCTTGGACTTTGTATCGATGATCCAGATCATTACGTTACTCTGTCCTATTAAGAGCTGTGGTACTTTCAAGTTTACTTATTCCTAGCCTGGATGTGCGTCAACGATTTTGCGCTCAGTGCCTGTCTCTCCCAAAAAGGAAGAAGTGTCTGAGACACATCTTCCTCCTGACAAATGAAAGCGATCAAGGAGGTACTTGGCAGCTGATGGCAGCGATACGGTACCTTTCACCGAGAGCTCACAAAGTCGATGGCTTGGTCCATCTCGCATTCGGAAGAATATGCCGGTACCACAGGAGGCTGAAGGCGGGCGTGTGAGTCCCAACAGACTACCTTCATCTCCTTCTACCTACGGGATGTTGCACAAGTCCTTGAATACTTTTTTCCTTGGGTCATGGTGGCTGCTCAACAAGTTGTGTGGCTTATCCAGCTCCCCTAGCGGGACAGGATTGCATCTCGCCTATGTTGTGCGGCTGTGATGTGGGGAGAATGGAGTTGGGACTGGCCTCTCTTCTTTCTCCCCATCTGGCTCTCTTCCCACACGGGCAGGGAAGCGAGACATGCCGTTACGAGAAGCTGGACGAGCGTCCGAGGCAGATAAGCATAACAGGAGCTCCGTTCTATTTCCGTTCAGGTTAGCATGAAACAACCCCACTCCTTCCTCTTGCAAAGGAGGAAGGAGACCATGACTATGAGACAACCCAATGCTTGTATTTGCCCTTGTGTCATCCGGCGTCAAATTCTTCCCAGCCTACTTTGCATGAACTAGCGTTTCCTCTTTCATGCAAAGGACCCAGAAGTCTGTGCCTTTGATCCTCGTTTCTTGCTTGATCTTTTGTCAGAGGCAGTTTCCTTCCTGCGCTCTCACGACCAGGAAGGGAAGACAAAGATAGTGAACTCAGTCAGTTCAGAGAGACTTTCTCAGATTCCTCCTCAATCCAGTGAGTCTCCTAATGTAAAGGACAGGAGTTTGTATATTGTGTCAGAACAAATAACAATTTTTAAAGTAAATTGTATTTTCCTAACTATACAAACCGAGTCACGCCTAATTATGCCACCTCATGCCACCCCCCTCAATCTGTACCTGGGCGAAGGCAAACTGGAATCTTTATCCGGGCAGCGGGTATCGCCTACCTGGAAGTAGATTGCTGCCCTAACCACCTTGTTCAAGAGTTTAACGACGTTTCAGCCTACATACAGAAATGTCTCTAATGTAAAGGACCCAGCAGGTTTTGTATAGTTAGAAAAATACAATTTACTTTAAAAATTGTTATTTTCCTAACTATATAAACTAGCAGTCTAACACACTATACCCACCTCATGCCACCCCTCAATCTGACACTTGGGCGAAGGCAAATTGGAATGTTCACATCCGGACGAAGCGGTACCCCACCTCACAGACAGTAGGTAACTGCCTAACCACCTTGTTTGAAGTTCAACGGCGTTTCCAGCCTACGCCTGAAAGTAATCCCTAATGTAAAGGACCTTGGGTTTGTATAGTTAGGAAAAATACAATTTACTTTAAAAATTGTTATACAGTATTCTTGGTCTCCTACTTGCAATCTCCCTTTCCAATTTCCCAATTGTTTCCTTGCAAATCACCCCACTTCCTCCTGTAAAATCATCATGTTTATAAAATACTGTTCAATTTATTGTCTTTCCTCCAAAGAATATAATAGGTCCTAATCTACTGCTCTCGCCTTTAAGCTCCTCCACCACTTTTACCACTTTACAATACCATGCCTTTGCTGCATTCTTGAGCCCATAAACAGTTTTCTTCAATTTCCATAATCCACTCAACCATCTTCACTAGGTGGTTTTAAATATACCTCTCATTGTATTTCATCACCTTGTAGATATGCAGTTTTTACAGCTAACGTGTAACAATTCCAATCTTTCAGCTTTATTACTGTCAAACAAAATTTTAAAATTTCGGCATTGCGTGTAGGGCATCATTTCCCATTCGGCCATTTCTCCTTCAAAACCTCCCAACTACCATTCTTGCTACATATCCTCTCCCCCTTTTACCTTTTCAGTTACTATCCATCTTGTACATATAGCTTTTTGTCCAATGTCATTTACCTCCTCATATATCTCTCCAACTTTGCAGTTCTTTTTCTTTAGCTTCAATTACACTTCTATTTTCGAATCCTAGCAAAACCTCTTCTTCATCTTCAGTTTTTTCTACATGATTGTAATCTCTTAAGTTAACCATCCCTTGTCACCTGACCATAGGTTCTACATTGTACGAATCAGCCCACGATTTGCTTGATCTTTTTCCTGCAAGACTCAATATAGTCCACTCTTCTACTTGTCCTGTATTTTTGTTTATATCTCAAACTCTATTTCCCTTTCTGAATTTGGGTATCTTCTATTAACTCATCTTCTATTACCTCACTTTCCCCTTCATCTTCCAGTGTTTCCTCTTCCAAATCTCTTTCTATAGTGTCTTCTATATCTGCATTCCTTCTCCTTTGATGCAAGGGATTCATCCTTCACAGTGTGTGTTTTTTCTATTTTAGGTATCTTCTCTTTTTCTGGTGATAGTCTTTGAATCCTAGTAACATGTATTCTAGCTACTTCCCTTAGAGAATCCCCACATTTAACCACTACAGTTTTACCTGATACCCCCACTATTGGAGCAGGTCCTCTCCATTCATTTTCATTTTTTCTCTTATAGAGTACCTCATCTCCCACTACTGCTTCTTCAAGTTTATGTTCTCTGACATTTTTGTTTAAAGCAATTCTTATTTTATTACAAGACTCATTTTTGATAAACACCTCTCTGGCCTTATGCATTGCATTCAGTGTATCCCTTACTATGCTTTCTTCCATACCTTTCTCTCTGCTTGCAGAACTTGAACTTTCTTCTCCCATTTAAATTAGGCAAAGAAGGGCTTTTCCCAAATACTAATTGTTTAGGGGAGAAACCACCATTATTTATTAAGCAGTTCCTAGCACTCACTACCCATCTTAATGCTATGGACCAATCCACTTCCTCATCATCTTTCATCTTTCCTATCCGTTCTTTGATTATCGTACCATCTTTTACACAATCCATTGCTCCATGGAGATTCAGATGTATTGCTTATACTTTAATATTCCATCTTTCTGCCATCCTCCTTACTTTTTCATTTTGAAATTCTCCCCCATTGTCTGATAATATTTTAGAAGGTGCCCCAAATATAGCAAACCACCCGTCAAAAAGTCTTTATAATATTTTCTGGTTTCTTGTCTTTTATCCAAAAAGCGTGACAATGCCTTGTTGCCACATCTGCCATTACCAAGAACTTTCTCAATTCTATCTCCCACATCCATTGCTACAACTTCATTAAATGTCTTACTCCAAGAAAATCCCACTACTGGTTTAGCTGGGTTTCTTTTATATCTTTTGCATACATCACAACTTGCAATCAAGTCTGTTAGTAACTTTTTTATTTCCTCTTTTTCTTTCTCTCTCAAACCATCACTCCACTGTGCTGCTTCTGTTAGCTTCCATATTTTATCTCCATTTCTGTGACCAAATTGTAGATGTAACTTCATCATTACACCTTTAATTTCCCTTAGACTCTTTCCCTTCAATCCCTCCAGTAACAATTCATCTTCTACCTTCCTCTTCAAAATTGGTATTCTTAAGTGGCCCTGTTTGTCTTCTCTTAACTTTACCTTCATATCCCCTAACACTTCTATTTTAACACAATTCTCTTTTAAAGTTATGCTCATACCCATTTTACTCATGATTTTCTTACCTATTAACCATGGTACATCACCCTGCAAAATTTCTGTCTTCAAATAAGTTTTGTTTTCAGTATCACTGGTATTTCAATTCTCATTTGACTTGTATGATGACTCTGAAATTAAATACTTTATAAGACTCTTTCTTAGTATCATTCCTTCTCCTCAACTCTTCCTGACTCAAACCCACGACAATGAATGCACGTGTCACAATTCCCCCTGAAACTGTTGACTTACATCCTGTCTAAAATTGCATCAACCTCTTCCCAAGATTCTTCCTCTGTTTACTAACTTCTCTATATAAACTTTTTCTTTTTGTCCAGTTTCTGATTTCTTCTTATTTTGAAAATTCTGAGAACAATCTCTGGCCCAATGCCATTCCGATTTGCACATTGCACACTGCATTACTTTCCCTTCTCTATTTAAAGGGTTTCTTCCACCTTTACCTTGATTCACCTTTCCCCCAATATTTTTGGTTTTGTTCACGAGACTTACCTTACCGCACCAGATATATATATAGCATTATTCTCCAGTCGACAAATTTCAAAAATTCGCAGCTGCGCGATGGCACCGGTCAGGTGGTTAGTACACATTCCGCGCTGGGAGGCGGGTATCATTTCCATTCGGCATTTCTATTCAGATTTTCTCTGTCGCCGGACTGTCAACCTGTTATCAGTTCCTCCGCCATTTTGGATTCAAATTTGTTGTCATAAGTATTTTGGTTGTTTTTATTCAACTGGATCTGTGACTTGCATATGCTTTTGTGGACGTTTTTATTTTGCTTTTGACTTTTCTTATAGCCAGATGTCTTCCTCTAGCTACTCCGAGTCTGTAACTTGGGTGGCAGATATAGGTGAGGCTATCGAAGGCTTCGGTAGATCCTCACACTTTATGTATGAAATGTAGGGGTGTTGAATGTTCTATGGATAATCGGTGTAATGAATGTGAGGGATTATCTGAGGGTGAGTGGAAGAAATATGAAGCCTATATGCGTAAATTGGAGCGTGATAGGTTGAGGTCGTCTTCCTCCAGGAGTGCATCTGTAGATGGACAGTCAGGGATTTCTCCTGCTAGTAACCCTGTAGTAAATATTAGTCCTAACCCTGTAGTATTGCCTTCCAGGCCTGAGTTGTGCAGAAAGGTAGCCTGGCTCGTGTTAGAGTCAATACTTGCTCTTGAAACTAAAGTGAATGCGATTCAAGCGCAAAGTGTTGTTAGTGCTAATGCCCCTAGTGTTGTGGAGGGGGCGTCAGGTCAGCCCTATAATGCCTGTAGCCCTGGACCTCTGCTGAACTCCCAGGATTCAGGGAGGGGGCATGTCGAAAGCCGCACGAGGGTTACGGGGGCTTCCCACCGATCTGGCGTCCCTTCGGCAGGTCCTGATGTCTCTACCCAGGCTGCCAGGGATCGTGCACGGGCACGCATCCAGAAGGATTGCTTCTCGTCCTCCGACACGTCCTCCCTGCGTCGGGGTTGGAGCTCTCGGTTGGACTCTCGCCAGCACAAGGGAAGCTTGAGAGGAGAAGGGCGCTTCCATTCCTCTTCCTCTGGAAATGTTTTATGCTCTTCCCAGAAAGTTTCGGGATATTCCTCTGCAGAAGAGATTAAGGTATTCTTCGGATGATGGCGGCTGCTCGGCCTTGTCCTTCGCTAAGGCAAGAGGCTGGAGCTTCTACCCCTGTGAAGAGAGAAGGCGTCTCCTTGCCCCTCTCCTTCCTACTTAGGTTCAGCCCTTCTCGAGAGTTGCTTCTCCAATCGTCAGATTTTGTTGGGTTTGCAACAACAGCTGGATACTCTCATGAACAGTAAGATGACAGGCCTCGTCACAAGGTGAAACTGCCTGTTAAGGGTCAGACCTTCACCTTCGTCTCCTGTTTCATCTCCTCGTCTGCTAGATGGCATTGGAAAGCTACCGTCTGTCGCCTAGAGAGAAAGTGAAAAGTGGCTTCCTAAACGTCTTCCCCGATTTGAGGAGTTGGACTTTTCTCTTGACACGCGCCAGAAGCGCGTCTCGCGCTTCGCACGCTTCTCACGCTTCACGCGCGCCTCACCATGACTCGCGGCACGCGCTTAGCCATGACGCTTTGCGTGCGCCACGCCGTGAAGCTCTGCTCGTGTCTAGCCGTGGAGCTTCGCGCGCGCCACGCCATGACGCTCGCACCGCCTCGCCGTGTGGCTTCCACGATCTCGCTTAGTATTGGCGGCAGCTGCTCCTGCAGGTGGCGTATCGCTCCTCTTGCTTCCAGGCGCCAGTACTTCTCATGTTCCAGGCAGGACTCTTAGCTTCCTTCTCAACTACCGGCCCGACTTCCCCAGCGTCCTTCGCGGATTTAGCCCGCGACATCTTCTAGCGCTTGAGGTCCCGCTTACGTATTGGCGAGTCGGGACTTCTTCCACCTCGCATTCAAGACCTGCCAGCTGAGGAAGAAGACCCCCTTTCGTCAGAGCTCTCGGACGAAGAGAAACATCCTTCGTCCTCTTCCTCTTCTGATTATCAGACTGAATCTTTAGGCATTTGGTATGAGACGGGTGAGGATGTTGGCTTAACAGTTCCTTCGACTTCTCAAGGGGACTTTGCGAGTCTAGTCGACGCCTCTAGAAGATCCCACTTGTCCTCTTCTAAGGTGTCTTGGACTCTGACTGAAATGGACCACCATCTTAAAGGCCTCTTCAAGACTTTTGAGGTCTTTAGCTTCTTGGACTGGTGTCTGGGGTTTTGGACATGAAGGCTACTAGTCCGGGTTCCATTAGTCTGAGGGAGCTGTCCAGTGTACTGCGGTGCATGGACAAGGCCGTCAGAGATGGCTCAGAAGAACTTGCGTCTCATTTTTCGTCGGCTCTTTTGAAAGAGCATTGTTTTGTTCTTTCTTGGCGAAGTCTGTATCACCAGCGCAGAAGGGAGAGCTGCAGTTCGCTCCCTTCTCAAGCTATCTCTTCCCCCAGACAGCAGTAAGGATATAGCTGCCAACCTTCTTGAAAAACAACTCAAGACCTTCTTTCCAGGTCCTCTAAACGTCCTTTAGCCCCATCGTCGTAAGTCTAGCTACCTCAGTCTGCTAAGAAGAGCAGCCAGCACGATGAGTGCTATAAGGACCCACTCCATGAGAGGTTTCCCTAGAGGCAAAAGTCACTTCCAGAGGAGGGCAAGTGACTACGTTCACCTCCAGACACGGTAGGAGCCAGGCTTCTTCATTTGCCCAAGCCTGGAGAGAGAGGCCCGGGCGCTTGGTCCCTCCAGAGTGGTAGAGAAGAGAGCTACTTGATTCCTTGCGCGCCTCCTCCATTGTCTTGACCCCAGAAGTCTGTCTCCCAATTACCATCCTGCCAGAAGCAGAAAATTCTGTTAGACCTGCTCGAGACAGATGCTCGAAGAGAGCAGTGGAACGGGTCTTGAACCGCCGCGCCAGTCCCGAGTTTACAGCAGAATGTTCCCTAGTTCGAAACATTCAGGAGGCTGAGACCGTCTTGGGCGTCAACCAGAGCTGAACAACTTTGGCTGAAGGACAAGTTCAAGATGAGACGTCTCAGTCAATACTAGGAGCCCTTCGTCCCGGGGATTGGATGGTATCTTTGGATCTCCAAGACGCTTATTTCCACGTTCCAATTCATCCGCGTTTGATGAAGTATCTCAGGTTTGTCTTGGGGGGCAAGACGTACCAGTTCAGAGCTCTCTGCTTTGGACTCAGCACAGCCCGGTGTTCGCTTCTTATGAAAAATGTATGATGTGGTTGCCTGCAATAGGGTGTCAGGATCTCTTTACTTGGGCGACTGGTTGATTCGGCGTCGTCGGCGGAATATACGGGGCCTTCAGTTAACACTGGAACTTGCGAAGTCCTTGGACTTCTGGTCAATGGAAAAGTCGTAGCTGATCCCCTCACAGTCCATTGTGTATCTGAGGTTAGGATGGATTCAGCGGCTTTTCTATAGCTTTTCCTTCGCAAGCAGCAGCTTCAATGCTACGGGAAAGTTTGACCTACTTGAGAAGGAAATATGCTTGGTAAGGGAATGAATTGGAGTCTGCTGGGGACCATTTTCATAAGCTAGAGAAGTTTTTCCTTGGGAAGACTGCATCTCAGGCCTCTTCAGTTCTTTCTGTTGGAGAACTGGAAAAACAAGGAAGACTTGGAAGAGGAATTGAGGATTCTTCCTTCAGTAAAAGAGTGCCTGAATTGGTGGCTCAATCCAGCGAAGGGTGGAGAAGGATCTCCTCAAGCTTCTGAGCCCGACCTAGTGTTGTTTTCCGGCCGTCGTCAGCAGGTTGAGGCAGCACTGGGAGGGAGAAGAGTGTCAGGAACCTGGAGAACAAGTGTCGGCACATCAGCATCAAAGAGTTGGCGGCGATCTTTTTAGCTCTCAATTCTTGAGGTCCAGAAGTTTCCAATCGTGTAGTTCAAGTAGCGCGGACAACACTGCAGCGTTGGCTTACCTCAGAAACAGGGTAGGAACCTCTGGTTCCTGTTAGGCCCTTGCAAGAGAGATTCTTCTTTGGGCTCATGCTCAAGACATTTCGGTCTCACGAGATTTTATGGCAGGGAGTCCCCGAAAAAGGATTCGAGCAGACCTGCTCAGTCGGCGCCATCAACTCCTGCAATGGCATGGACCCTTCATCAGGAGGTTGCAAGACCTCTTCCTGGAAACTGGGATTAAGTCCTCTTGTGGATCTCTTTGCGACCTCAAGAACAGCGAGGCTCCCGCTGTACTGCTCCCCGGTACTCGACCCGGGGCCAGTAGCAATAGACGCTCTTCTCTGGGATTGGACGGGGATGGATGTATACGCCTTTCCCCCGTTCAAAATTCTGGGAGAAGTGATACGCAAGTTCGCGGCCTCACAAGGGACGAGGATGATGCTCATCGCCCCGTTTTGGCCTTCGAACCACTGGTTCATGGAGATTCTTTACTGGTTGGTAGGCGTTCTGAGAACCCTACCCGCGAGCAGATCTGCTCAGACAACCGCCGTGAGATATCATCAAAACCTCCCGCTCTAGATCTGACTGCATTCAGACTATCGAGAATTGGTCAGAGCAGGGGGTTTTCTGGCCAGGTGGCACGGGCCATCGTAGAGCTCAGAAGATCTTCATCTATCAGAGTAGGCTATATCAAGCGAGTAGGCAGTCTTCAGGGGTTGGTGCAGAAAGAAGGGTTTTTCCTCTTCCTCGACCACTGTGAGCCAGATTGCTGATTTTCTCCTTTATTTAAGAGAAAAACTCAAGTTAGCAGTTCCGACTATCAAGGGTTATCGGAGCATGCTTTCTACTGTTTTCAGACACAGAGGACTGGATTTGTCTGACAATAAGGACCTCCACGATCTCTTGAGGTCTTTCGAGACGTCTAAGGTTCCTCAGCCAATTCCTCCTACTTGGAACTTGGGGCGTAGTGCTCAGGTACGATATCCAGCCCTTTTGAGCCTCTCCACTCTGCATCTCTTAAGGATGTTACTAGAAAGACGGTCTTCCTCACTGCTCTGGCGACGGCGAAGAGAGTGAGCGAAGTTCAGGCTATCAGCCGTCATGTGGGCTTCAAGGGACACAATGCTGTCTGCTCTTTAAGCCCTACGTTCTTGGCTAAGAACGAAAGGCCTTCTAACCCTTGGCCTAGACACTTTGAAATTAAAGGTCTAGCAGACCTTATTGGACAGCAACCTGAGAGAGTTTTGTGTCCGGTTAGAGCTCTCAAGTACTACATTAAAAGGACTCAAGACATTCGTGGTCCCTCGGATAATTTATGGTGTTCTGTGAGACAACCAATTAAGCCAATGTCGAAGAATGCACTGGCATTCTTCATTAGGGACATCATTAAGGAGGCGCATTCTAGTTGTGACGACTCCAACTTCAAGTTGTTGAGAGTTAACGCTCACGAGGTGAGGGCCGTTGCTACCTCCATGGCGTTCCAGAAAAATATGGCACTCAGTGACATTCTCAGTGCCACATATTGGCGAAGCAATTCGGTGTTTGCCTCAAACTATTTGCAAGATGTTAAGGTAGCATACAAAAATTGCTTTTCGCTAGGACCATACATTGCTGCATCAACAACCTTGGGGGCAAGGAGTAGCTCTTATCCTATCCTTTAATGGTTAGGAAGTGTCTTTTAATTTTGTGTTTTTATGGTTGTTAGATTGCATTGATGGAGCAGTCTTCCCAATCCTTTACAATAACATGTTAGGTTTTGGTTGGAAGTGGTTGTGTCGTTTGTCCTCATTGTATGGTCTATGGTCTGAGTCGCATTGTGGTCACGCTGTTGACAGATCATCTAGAACTAGCCAGCTGTATAGGTCACTACCTTGCTGAGACTCTAGTAACAGAAGCTTGTTTAGGGTGACAGTAATCACCATGATCAGCTATGCTAACAGGTAAGGAACCAAAAGTATTTGTACCTACAAATTTGTTTTCCTAATTCTTGCTGTCTCTACACCCCTCAACGGTGGTATTCAGCTATATATATATATCTGGCAGGTAAGTCTCATGAACAAAATGATATTTTAATGATAAAAATAAAGTTTGTTCATACTTGCAACGAATATACTATATTTTTATTGCCCACCACTCACTCCCCTCAGGATACAGTGGCATTAGAAAATCTACAGATAGAAAATGGGAATGGATCTGATGCCCGACTCTGGCGGCGGGGCGTGTACTAACCACCTGACCGGCTACTCGTCTTTTATGAATTTTGAAATTCTGTTCCGGACTTGAATACGGCTATATATATATATCTGCCAGGTAAGTATGAACAAACTTTATTTTTATCATTAAAATATCATTTTCCTCCCTTTCCCAAAATTTTTTAACCTTCTGATTAACCATTCCCCCTCCTCTTTATTCCCTAATCCCTCAAGTATTCTTTTCATTATTTGTGACACTGATTTATATTCCAACTTTTCTTGACCAAAAGCTCTAATACCATTTGTTTTTTATTTTTTGTGAGACTCGATTGTTCTAGTACATGAAAACCTTTTGCTTCCCATTCAAGCATGCTTTTCCCTATTGCTCTACTACACTCTGACTCTGCCTTTTCATACCTAATTGTAAAATCTCTCATCTTTTCACTAGATAATCTTTCTGTTGACAAAATAATAGTTTTCCATTTTACTGTAATTTTCCATTAATGTATCTTTCAGATACACTTCATCTAGTTTGGATAGGATTATCTTGAACATCTAGTTTGGATAGGATTATCTTGAACCCCTTTTATCCGTAAGTTCATCTCTATCTATTCCTTCTGTTACTTCTAAAGCTTTCCCTTTTAAGCTCATTCTTATCTCTATCCCCGGATATTTCACTTCTTCTCCACACACCACAAGCCAGTCTTTGACTTGTCCTCTCCATCCTGTATAATAGCCCTGTGTCCTGTTAAATCTTGGACAGTCTCTTCTCACATTTCATCTCCAAAGTTTACCATGAGATCCATCCATTTTACTAACGAACCACACTCTGCTACCACTTCAGAAAATTTTCTAGCCTAACCCATCCAAAATGCTTCAGTTATGTGATCCACCACCTGTTCAACGTTATTTGTTCTTTCACTATACAATCCAGCTTACAAACAAAAATTACAGACCTAACCTTCATAGAGCTCTTTCTACCCAAATACAATCTATTCAACTCCTTTACCAACGTTTGTTTACATTTTGCTCCTTCGCCATTTTTGTCCTATGACATCACAACAAACGAATCTTTTTAAGCATAAGAATGCCTTGCTATAAAAACATCTTATAAAATTGAACATATAATCAGTGGCCTTATAGACCACACTCTTGTCTTCCTGTGGTCCTGCCCACAGGCCCTTGGAACCTTTTTTCCTTGGCCCTGTGGTGGCTGCTCAACAAGTTGTGTTTTCTTATGTAGCTCCTTCAGGAGGACTAGTAGCATCTCGCCTAAGGTGCTGGTTCTGGAAGTGAGAAGGATACCGAGAGTGACTGGCCTCTTCCTCCTCCTTCCCTGTCCTCCTACTTCTCTTCCTTTGGGATGAGAATAGGACTCGAATCAATACTTGCTGGATCTGGAGCTGATGCGGTAAGACTACACATTGATCAGCCGTTCTATTTTTCTTCTAAAATCATAGAAGCAATTCTGCCCCTTCCTCTAGCAAGGGGAGGAAGGAGAGACTGGCGGTAAGGGAACCCTATATTGGCTTTTCCTTAATGCCTCCGACTCTAGATTCTTCCAGCCTATTTCATATGAGTTACGTTCCCTCACTCAAGCGAAAAGGTCCAGTGTCTGACATTTGATGTGCAGTTCCCTGCACTCCGATCAATGTGTCAGGCATGCTTACTCTCACTCACTCTTTCGACCAGTAAAGTATCCCAGGTGTTGCCAGAACTCCCAGTCAGTTCGGAGACTCACTCAGATTCCTCCTCAACCAGTGAGCCTTCCTAATGTAAAGGACTGCTGACTTGTTTATCGATGTGGAACAAATCACAGTTTTTGAAAGTAAATTGTATTTTTCCTAGCTATACAAACCTGAGGTCCTTTACATTACATATTATGCCTGCCTCGTGCCACCCCTCAATCTGAACTTGGACCGAAAGGTAAACTGGAATGTTTACATCCGTGCTGGCGAATACCCGCCTACCGGGCAGTAGTTGCTACCTAACCACCTTGCTCAAGAGTGTAATGGCCGTTTCCAGCCCACGCTGAAGGTAATTCCTAATGTAAAGGACCTCAGGTTTGTATAGTTAGGAAAAATACAATTTACTTTCAAAAATTATGTGGTGCCGACACAATATACAAACCCTCGGTCCTTTACATTAGGGATACTAAAGCAATGAAACTAAAGCGCAACCGGTCTTCAAACAAGGTGGTTAGGCAGTGCTCTGTCGGGAGAAGTGAGTCTATAGCCGGATAAACAAACATTCCAATTGCTACGACCATTAAATGCTTACTGCGGACGTTGTTGCTTAGCGCTCTCTGCTGACAGCTTTCTTTCTTCATAATTTTGGTGGGAAATCTTCGTTTTTTTGTTATGGATAAATCAGCAAGCTATCCCAGCGTGTATGTCCTGGGGTGGGAGGGAAAAAATGTAACTCTTTAGGTCTAAATTGACGTGGACCCACCGCCCTCTGTACATCTTGCAGGGGCGTGTGTGTTCCCGCATGACGACACTATAGTAGTGTTGCTCCTGGTCCCCGAGCAATGGAAGAAGTTCCAAGGAGGAAACGTTACCGTCGTAAGCCTACCAAGAGAGTCATCCAAGAAATGCTATGACTCAGTGGTGTGACGTGTAGGGATTCGTTTCTCCTCGGCTTCCCATGCTTGCTCCCTCTCTGGGTAGGGGACTCCTCCCCTTCCTCTTTGGTTTCATCATTTGTGGAAGGGCATGGGGAAAGTTGGACCAGAGACATCCTCTCGGAGGTCTCTTCCCGTTCTGGAGGAGAGTTTTTTCCTCCAGAAGCGGGTGGAGCCCGTACTAACCTGACTCTTGCTTCAGGTCTCGGGCTGGGTCGCCAGGCTTAGACAACCTCAACCTGGCTACCTGGAGCCTGCCTGTGCGTCACTGGAGGGATTGGCTCCACTGTCCTCCGCTCCATTACCACTCACTCGAAACGCGACAGCCACTGCTACGACCGTCACCATGTCAGGTTTGCGCAGCTCCCCAGTGTCGGTAGCCTCACCTCGACGCAGGTTTCCAGCTTCCCAGCGTTGCAACACGCTGTACCGCTGCCGCCTGGCTTCCTGGCCCGTTCACGCGAGCTGGCCCCGCCTACCCGTGATGACGATCATCATACCCGTATGTGACTGTCGCTGCCCCCGTTGCTGACCCTGGCTTGTCTACAACCACTGTTCCGTATACGTTCAGCCAGCCCTTTGTCTATTTCCTGTCCCCATCCCGCCGACCTTGCACGGCCTGACACTTTGACTATCCCACCAGCAGCGGGAGGGGCGGGCCTGCATTCCCCAGCCGCCCACTTTTGTTCCTGGCCCGATACGGTTGCTTCACAGACAAATGCTGGCTTGAGCTCTGCAGTCTCTGCCTGGAATGTACCTTCTGCTGCAGCCCCTCCTGCTGTTCCTGAGTCCTCATCCACTCCCTCCTGGCTTGGGGATCTGACAGCATTCCTGAAGCAGATGGTGAAGAAGAAGAAGAGGTCTAAGAAGGTGTCGTCGTCTTCATCTTCATCTTCGTCATCATCGTCGTCTTCGTCTGCTGCCTCTTCTGCTTCTCCTTCCGAGGCTTCACAGCTGAAGAAGAAGAAGCCTGCCTCTCCCCACCAAGAAGCCTCGCACCAAGGCTTCTAAGGGTCTGCCTCCTTCCACAGGGAAGGCAGTGGGATCTCTCGTCGGCTCTTCCCGATCCTCGGATCAGGGAACCGCTGCCCTGGCCTCCGGGTCAGTGGCATCGGGAGCCAAGGGCATGCAGACCAAGGCCTGCACTCCCCCCGCTGTGCCTAAGAAAATTCCTGCTTCAAAGGCCAGGAAGCCCGCGTTGGACACTAGTTTGCGAGTTGCTCCGAGTACCGGGTACCCCAAGGAGACCGGGTACTGTCTGATCTGGGGAGAAACTTCTGCCACTTACAGACCAGCGTGGGGCGAGAAAGAACCCGGTCATGCAGGTGCTCCGGCTCTTCCTGCTGGCACTCCTTTAAGTGCTAAGTCAGGTTCCCGGGATAGCGCTTTGGCCCCGCAGGGCCGAATGCAAGGAGAGGTGGAGAAGAGGTCCCCTGCTCAGTCTTCCCGAGAGGCTACAGCCTCGAAGAAGACTGGGGCGCGTCCAGAGGACAGCGCAATCTCGCACCAGCCAGCCATGCGCTCACCTCCCAGTCCCCAGCCACATCCGCGTGGCCAGCCTGGCTCGGGGGAGGCGAGTGTGCAGCTCGGCTCTCGCAAGCCGCTCCGTTCTCCTCGGGAGATTGCTTCGCCTGGGCTAAAGCAGTCTCCTCGACCTGGGAGCTCGTCATCACCGCGGGTTGGTGACCGCTCTCGGCCCACTGCCTCTGCTGGTTCCGCCAGTAAAGCCAGTGGAGCGTATCTTCCTCGCCTGTCCCCTCCACCCCTTGGTTTCGTTTCTTCAGGGCGCGAGTCGAGGAGAGGAAGAACTCTGGGGAGTGTTCTCCTCAGAGTTCTACGTGAGGCAGAACCTGGCTCGGTCATTCGACCAGGTCTTACGCCCGCGTGGATTCAGGAAAGTTCATGGGGGTCTGCCGAGGTTCTCCCTCCTGCGGGGAGAGTAGTCCGGGAGGACTGCACTCTGGAGGGACTCGAGGGTCCTCTGCCCCGGTCGAGACACCTGAAATACAGAGGACTTTTGCGGAGGTTATCGCGCTGATTCGTCAGCACAATGACCTCGGGGAAGGGACCACGGCCTTGTCTGTGGATTGTCCGTCGAGCCTCAAAATCTTCTGGGAACCCAAGAAGAAACCCAAGGCTTCGGTGGGGCTGCCGTGGTCCACGCTTGCCGAGGGGGTACTCGACCAGGTGAAAGGTCTTGTGTCTGGGCAAGACAGTTCACTTCATTCGAGCCGCTCGGATAAGCTTCTTCCTCCTCCTCTGCCTTGACAGAAGCGCTTCTACACACCAGTTGAAGGGGCGTTACTAACTAAGCAGGTTGACCTGGACCTGACTCGTCTGGATCCGGGTCTGTCGTTGCAGCAATTGACTGCAGAGAGTATCTCCTCTCTCAGCAGAAGCTGCAGCACAAACCCTGCCATGGCGGCCTTCCAAGTCTCCTGGCTCGATCTGTGGTCCTTCACGGTATCGAAGGCAGCTACTTCCTCAGGCGATATTGTACACAGGGAGGACTCACGCCTTTGGGAGACTGTGCGGTCTGGGGGTAGGGCTATCTCCTCTCGCCCACCAGACGCTACGAACCTGTGGGCGAGCCTTGTATAGCGGGATGCCGTTCCCTCTCTTCACCAGGTCTGTGGGTCCCGAGTCAGCTGTCAGCCTCAGGAATGGACCGTTGCTGGGTTCCTCCTCTCTCTTCTCCAGAGAGCTGGTGGATGCGCGGTAGACAAGCGCCCGTGCTGGTAGCCGCGACCGGCTTATCCACCAAGTAGTGGCGAACCTCCAGGTCTTCGCGTTCCTGCGTCCGGGTGCTCCAGTTTGGTCTTGAAGGGGTCGAGAAACACCAGCCTTAGATCTTCCTCGAGAAGGGTCCTCGCCCTTTTCGCCACTTTCAAGCCGTTAAAGGGGGCAAGGGTAAGAAAGAAGAAGGAAGCGCTAGGGCGCGTTCCCAAAAGCTGCCGAGAAGGTCTTGAGAATTGCCCTGTCGAGCCATTGGGCAACAGCGCGACACAGGCTGAACCTGGATAGTGGATGTCCTTCGGGAGGGATATCTACTACCCTTGATCGCCGGCCTCCCCTCACCTCTCCGGTCCATCTCAGACTTATATTTCCAGGATCATTAAGGACACGCACTACAGCAAAGTGCAAATGATACTGAGCAAGGGTGCTGTAGAAGTCGTGTCAGACCAGTCTCAGGCTTTTAACAGCTGTGTCTTTCTCGTGAAAGCCTCCAGAGAGACGGAGACCAGTCATAGACCTCTCTCCACTTGAACCGTTTGCTCTCCAGACTCAGGTTCCACGATGGGGCTAGCGCAAACCGTGCTGGCCTCCATCAGGAAGAGCGACTTCATGCATACGGCGGACCTGAAGGATGCGTATTTCCAAATACCCATTCATCCGTCCTCTCACGAGTACCTCCGCTTTGTCCTCGGGGAGTCGGTCTTCCAATTCAGGGCACTTTGTTTCGGGCTCCAGGTGTTCACGAGAGTCTTCTCCCTCATGTCAGCTTGGGCCCACTCGCACGGGATATGTCTTCTGAGGTATCTCGACGACTGGCTAGTCCTGGCGAGCTCTTGCTCGCAATTGCTACAGGACAGGGATCGGCTCCTCGAGTTTTGCCAGGATCTAGGGATCGTGGTAAATCTCAAGAAGTCAGATCTCGCCCCCAAGCAGAGGATAAAGTACCTGGGCATGTGCTGATGAATCACGGTGTGAAATCTTTTTCCCTGGGACTCTCATATCAGCAAGTTCAGGCAGGCAACAGAACTGTTCCTGTCCACGACGGAGCAACCAGCTCGACAGTAGCAGGTGGAGTCATTGGTCACCTGTCATCTTTGGAGAAGCTAGTACCTCATGGGCGTCTTCACCTGCGGTCTCTCCAGTGGAGACTAAAGGAGTATTGGTCCCAGTCCCAAGACCCCCAGTCCTTCCTCATCCCTCTTTCCGAGGAGGTGAGGGAGGACCTTCACTGGTGGTCAGACTACAGGAATTTCTTGATAGGAGTATCCCTGCATACTCCCCCTCTGGACATGCTTCTGTTTTCGGATGCATCGACCGAGGGGTGGGGCGCACACCTGAGGTTGCTGACTTGAGTGTGGCACCGAGGCAGCGAGCACCTTCATCAACATCCTGGAACTCAGGGCCAGCCTTCCTGGCCCTCAGAGTTCGGGATCGGAAATGATAAGGACACTCTGTGGTACTGATGACGACAATGCCGCGGTAGTGGCATATGTCCAAGCAGGGGACTGGTGTCCCACCAGCCATCAGTTGGCGATGCGGGTGCGCGAGTGGGCGTGGCTCACTCAGTAGAGCTGTCAGCCAGGTACATTCCAGGCAAGAGGAATGTCGTGGCAGACAAGCTCAGCCGCCAGGAACCAGGTGGTAGGGACCGAATGGTCCCTCCATCCAGGAAGTAGCGGAAGGCTGTTAGACTTATGGGGCGTCAGCCGGTGATCTGTTACGCCACCCGGCTGTCAGCTCAGGTCTTCTGTTCCTGTCGTGCACCGGACCCGCCAGGCCGCTCTGCGAGGAGGACCGCGTTCCAACACCTGTGGGACAATCTCGAAAGCGCATACGCCTTTCCCCCCATTCTGTCTGATTAGCCAAGTGATCAATAGTGAGCGATCACCCGAATCTCAGAATGACTCTGGTGGTACCCAAATGGCCCCAGGCCGTTTGGTACCCAGACCTGCTAGCTCTCCTCTCCGAGGCACCGAGAGAGATTCCCCCCTGGCCCAACCTCCTGTGTCAACCTCACGCAGAGCGGTTCCACCTGGCAGTGCATTCCGTGTTTTCACGGCTGGAGGTTATCCACCATCTCTTGCGTGAGAAGCACCGGCGCCAGCGCTTGTAGAGATGGCAGGATACCTCAGAAGATCCTCCACAGCGGTATATCAGGAAAGTGGTCGTCTTCTGTGGTTGGCATCGTCGAAGGAGTATCTCTCGGTCGGAGCTACTGTTCAGCAGGTCGCGGACTACCGTCTTCCTTCGCCGAGAGAAGCTTCTCTCCGTTTCAGCTGTAGAAGGCTACGCCGCACTCGGCCTAGTCTTGCGGCTGAAAGGAGTAGACATCTCCTCCTTGGCGAGATTTCCCTGCTCATGAAGCGAGCGGTCTTGCCACCTGGGATCTCAGGCCCCCTGCGTGGGATGTGACTCTCCTGCGTCTGGAGCCTGACTGCGTGCACCGTACAAGCCTTTATGAGAGTCATCAGACGGGATCTGACCCTCAAGACCGTCTTGCTAGCCTGGCATCGAAGAGAGTTGAGGCTTCACGGACTTTCCTTTGATGTTAAACACTCGGGGGATGGGGATCAGTTACGCTTTCGATTTTGTCCCGGTTCGTGGCGAGACTCAGAACCCGCCGGTCCCTGGCCTTGCGGCTCGAGTCCTTCACGATCCCTCCCTAGAGGACTTTGTGAGTAATGAACCAGGCGAGATGTTACTGTGCCTGTTAGAGTGCTGTGGCGGCGCTATCTGAAGAGAACTTCGGCGCCTCGGCCTGAGTGTGATGACTCTTTGTTAGCACTGTTTCTGACCAGAGAAAGAAGTGTCCAAGAACATCTCTTTGGCCATTGAGGCGATAAGGAGAGCGTGCTCTGCTGCAGGAGAAGACAACACCAGTGCAACCGTCCGAGAGCTCACTGAGTCGCAGCATTGATCCGTCCCTCGCATTCGCGGAAGAGTATGCCGATTGTCACAGGTGCTGGGGCGAGGTGTGTAGTCCCAGCAGACACCTTCACCTCCTTCTACCTCCAGGATGTTGCACAAGTCATGGACACTTTTTCCTTCCAGGTCCTGTGGTGGCTGCTCAACAAAGTTGTGCTTAGCTTATCCGGCTCCTCTAACAGGACAGGTTGCATCTCGCCTAGGATTTATGCGATTTGTGATTGGGAGATTGAATGTGGAGTGACTGACCTCTCGTCTTTCTCCCCATCCTGGCTCTCTTCCCACGGGCAGGGAGCGGACGTGCCGTTACAAGCTGGATCTGGCGATCGAGGTAGGTAAGCACATAACGGGAGCTCCCGTTCTATTTCCGTTCAGGTTAATAGAAGCAACCCCACTCCTTCCTCTTGCAAGGGAGAAAGAGACCATGACTATCAGACAAACCCAATGCATGTTTACCTTATTAGTCATCCGACATCAAATTCTTCCTAGCCTACTTTGCATGAACTGACGTTTTCTCTTTCATGCAAAGGGACCCAGAAGTCTGACAACTGATCCTGCATTTCTTACAACCCGATCTTTTGTCAGAGGCAGTTTTGCACCCTTCTAAGCTCACGACCAGGAAGGGAAGACAAGTGAGTGAACCCCAGTCCGTTCAGAGAGACTTTATCAGATTCCTCCCTCCAATCAGTAAGTCTCCTAATGTAAAGGACCGAGGGTTTGTATATTGTGTCGGAACAAATAACAATTTTTAAAGTAAATTGTATTTTTCCTAACTATACAAACCCAAGGTCCTTTACACTTTATGCCCACCTCTCAATCTGATACCTGGGCGAAGGCGGTGGAATGTTTACATCTGGGCAGGCGGTACTCCCGCCTCCCGGACAGTAGTTAACTGCCTAACCACCTTGTTTGAAGTTCAACGGCCGTTTCCAGCCTACGCCTGAAGTAATCCCTAATGTAAAGGACCTTGGTTTTATAGTTAGGAAAAATACAATTTACTTTTAAAAATTGTTATATTTTTTTATATCTTTGCATGAACGAGTCCCAATGTTCATTCAGAGTTGCTTCAGGATCGACCACAGTACCTGGTTGGAATGGCATAGTTCCACGTCCAGATTGTTCTGACTCTGTTCCTACTGATGTGGATCAATCGCTATCATTGCTGGCCTTCATGTATTCTGTGCCACTGCCTCTGGCGTATCTGTGGTCCATCGGCTCTTGCTGTTTCCTGTGTTATGCTCCTGTTGACTTTGCGAGTCTCTGGGCGGCTCTTCCTGGTCTCCTGCTGCAGCCGTCCTAATTGTTCCCGTCACTGCTGCTGACTTTCATGTGACATTCCTGGCCGTTGCTGTAGCTCTTGCCTTCCGAACCGCTTTCATAGCTCTTGTATCAGGTGTCCTGATCATGCCTGCTGCTTTTCCTGGTGGTCGCGTCTTGGGCCACTTCCGTTGTGATCCTGCGTAGCTTCCCTGTAGGTTACAATGTTTCGTGTCCACCATCCTGTAGAAGATGTCAGAGTTAAGGTGAAGGAAGTCACCATGTGGATGTAGCTGCCATCTTCTTCAACTTATCTTCGATTTTGTCTTCTGCTGCCTCTTCCCTTCCTCTCCTGAGGTTTGAGGGGGTCCCGGGAACCGGATAGACCTCCGTCGGCCAAAGGAGAGTAAGGCTGCTTCTTTCCCCTTGATGCCCTTGGACATCTAGGGACTGCCTCCTTCCAAGGAGGCAGTGGGTCTCTCGTTGGCTCTTCCCGACCTTCGGGTTAGGGAACCAATTTGCATACCCCTGGGTTTTGTGTTTCAGGAGCCGTGGGCATGCAGACCTCTGTTTGCGATCCCGTTCCCAGTCCTAGAGGTTCTGCATCTAAGACGGGGGCTGCTTCAGGTGCTCATTCGCCAGCCGCTTTGAGTGCTCGAGATTCCGTTGAATATTGAGTATCCCGATCTGGTCTGGAGAGTACTCTCCCTGGCCCAGTCGTGGAGTAGTGCAAGAGAAAGGGCCGAGGCACCCAGGTGTCTCAGCTCTTCCTGCCAGCACCACAAGCACTCCTTGAGTGCTTACCAGTGTTCGATCGGGTTCCCAGCCTGGTGTCTTGATCCTGTCGGTTCGAGCACTGGAAGGAGAAGGGAAGAGATTCCCTTCAGGAGTCCTGCGGGACTTGTAAGGGACTGACCATCTTCTGGGAGACAAGTTTCTCTCGTTGGCGGGAACTGATTCGCATTCTCCTGTGGGGTCTTGCGTTTCGGGGCCATGAGAGCACGGCCTCTCAAGGCCGCTCCCTTGTTGCCAGTCTTAGAAGTCTAAGTCTAAGACTGGTTCTGTGCCTGGCTCTTTTTGATTTCTAAGGAAACCGAAAGCAGCCGCTCCCGATTTTTGGGAGTCTCGAAGGTCGTTCGAATTCTGTGAATCATGAGTGCTCTCCTGATGAGAGGCACAGGACAAGAGAAAGTGAGTGCCAAGACGCCAGGTGTCTCGGTACCGAAACCTCAGGTGTCTTGATACTGCCTGCCAGGTGCTTCAGTTGTTTGGCCAGGCTTCATCCTTGTGTCTTGAACCTTAGGGTTCGAGCATGCAGGATAGCAGACATAGAATCCCCCTTTAAACCTTACTCTCGAGGGGCCTCAGCCTCGAAGGAGTGTAGAGTTCAGGAAACTAGCTCAGGAAACTAGCGCTAGTTCACAGCAGACAAGTTCTGCTCTGTCCAGTTCCGATTGTGTTCGCAAGATCGGCTCGGCTTGCCTGCCCCCCAGTCCACCACATACCACCCAGTCTGGATCGTGGCCGCGTGATCGGCTTGGCTCAACCCCGCTCGGTTTTCCGAATCGGTTTCTTGGCTCTGTTCAAGAGAACTTTCTGCTCTTGCCAGGAAAGCGCTTTGTCACGGCAAAAGCGCTCTTCTTGCCCTGTGCTGGTCTTACAGGTAGGAGTACTCTTTCTCCTCACCTGTTCTTTTTTCCTCTTGGTTGTTCTGAGAGGCGCGAAATGGACAGAGAGAGCTCCAATGGATTTGTCTTCGGAGTTTGGCTGCCTGGCGTGCTTTGGGTGTCGATCCCCCGAATGTCTCGTAGTTCAACCAAGTAGCCGAGGAGGGTTACTTGGGATCTGTCAAGGTCTCCCTCCAAGGAGAGAGGTACAGGAGTTTCATACTTCGGAAGCAGTGAGGGTCTTCCTCTTCAAGTTGTGATTGCCCTCATTTTTCGGAGAACTTCGCCCCAATTCGTCAGCGTGAGGGTCCCCCGGGACAGGACTGTGGCTCCCATAATGAATAATCTTCATCACTTGCAACTCTTGCAGTTCCGGAGGGGCCGAGAGTTCAGGGACTTGCACAGTCCTTGCTTGTGAGAGCGTTCTCGACCAGATGAATACTTTTCTTTGGGCAAGGAGTTCATCCAGGTCGAGACACCAAGCTTCTCCCCTGCCTCGACAGAGTATGAATTCTTCTTGCCTCAGAGGATCTTGCTGACTGCAGGTTGTTCCGATTTTGCCTCACCCGGACGGGGCTCTCTCTCTGCTTCACCATGCCGTGAAGGGTATTGTCTTCTCTCCTGATGGATCCACGATCCTTCACTTTTAGGCTTTCTCTCCTTGGATGCGACCATTCCTGGAAAGAAAACTGCCTTGTGGAGACTGGTCCTTCCGGGGGTGGGTCTTCCTATACCAGACGGCAATCTATGGGCAATTCTGGTGCTAAGAAGGAGTTTGTCCTAATTCAGATCTCCGGTTTCGTAAGTCCCTGAGTTGGCTCGGCCCTTAGAAGCAAACCTTTACTTGGTGCTGCCTTTCTCTTTCAGAGATTTGCCAGATACCGCGGTAATCAAGGTTCATACCAAGGCACTGCCTTGTCCTTTGGACAATGGCCAAGACCTTTGGGTCTTAGTCATCTCAGTCATCATGTAGCTGAAGCTGAGAAAACAATGTTCAAGCTGCTAATGACTATAAATTATCGTGCATCGGCAACATGGATGAAACTTCTGACCGTGAAATAAAGCTGGAGAGAATGTATTTTAATCAAACTACTGGGCATGAAAGAATACAAATTACTACTGTTTTCACGCAGATAAAAGATAAATATGTAAAGCTCATTATATGATGAAATCAAGAGAAAATAGCGAACGGAATCTTGATTTTTTACACAAAACAAACATGCCCCCAAACGCCAGCCGTGATTCCTGCTAACATCATATATTAACAAAAAAAAATAGCTAAATTAATTTTCACAACGAAACATTTAAGTTATATTTCGACTTAAAACACTTCATTATAACGAAAATATCCTTGTCCCAAAAAAATAAAGTATCCATATTCATTTACGCTAACTAGAAGCAAGAAAAGTCGCTTTTGAACTTAGTTAAATGCTAATTTAAATAAACACCCGCGATACCGATTCCCAAAACAAAACATTGATCACAATTTATAATACAATTGGAAACAATGTAGTAAAGCATAACTTTTAAAAAGATCCATGAAAAAGATGCACATTTGTTATGATGTTTTTGTATAATACTGTTAATATGTGAATAGAGTTCAGTATAATGTAGGCTAGGCTACCAGTTTGTTAATGCAGCACACTGAGCTACAAATCGGGTTGCCACGAGTGAGTTAAGCGTGAGCGACCGGGAATTTTGAAAATTAGTGCAGAAACATTGAAATTACTCTGCTTAAATTTGTGCTGGATTACTGATTGTTCCGGACTACTGATTGCCGGATTATGATGGTCAACCTGTGCATATATATATATATATATATATATATATATATATATATATATATATATATATATATATATATATATATATATATATATATATATAATATATATATATATAATATATATACATACAGTAGAACCCCGGTCCTTGTTTCTGTACTAGAAACTCACATAATTGGATTTCAACAATGAAATTTTGACAAAAGTTTGCGTGGAGCTCAAACAACAAAACCAGAATCGGCCTTACGCCTGATGAATCATATGATGTTTGTAGAAAAAAGAGTTTCGCCGCTGCCCTTAGTTGGCGTTGTTGGTGCCGTTTTCCCATGCTTCATTTAAAAGCATTTAAAACCCACACATGCTGTTGCTGCTGTTGAAAATAAGCCAGATTATCACATTAAATTAATAATACAGTATTTATAAGCCAAATTACTGTATATCTGTTATCATAAAATTAAGAAAAATTTCCTAAATTACGCGGAACTCGCAGCTTGTGGCAGATGTAAACAAACCACAGTGCCATCCTGGTGGTGTATCGCGGTACTAATTACATAAACATTCAATATTTATGGTAAATTTCATTCAGAGTCTACTGGAATAGTGTACAAAATCACTTTAAAACATCATTCAGTAAATATTTACTGAAGATGTTTTACAGTGATTTGTACACTATTCCAGTAGAAGAAATTCTTTTTTATCATAAATATTGAATGTTTATAAATATTTACTGAAAGATGTTTTACAGTGATTTTGTACACTATTCCAGTAGACTCTGTATGAAATTTATCATAAACATTGAATGTTTATGTAATTAGTACCGCGATACATCACCAGGATGGCACTGTGGTTTGTTTACATCTGCCACAAGCTGCCGAGTTCGACGTATTTAGAAATTTTTCTTAATTTTATGATAACAGACATACAGTAAATCTATATAAATACTGTATTATTAATTTAATGTGATAATCTGCCTTGTTTTTCAATCATTATTAACAACAGTTTTCATGTGTACCCGTTGCAGTACATTCTGGTAGTGCCTATAGGCTACTTAGCCTAGCCTATGGCGCTTGGTCTATCATCGGTAATACGGCCGCATTGGACATAGGCCAATTTTTTTGATACAGTATGCATTTAAAAATGTAAAAAGTGCTTCTGATACGGTAAGTTATTCAACTCTGAATTTATTTAATTGTAATTTGTGTAAAGTTTTGTATAAAAAGGCAAAGTTGGGGTAAAGACTGGTGGTCAGGAATGGATTAATCCATTTTCAGTTATTTCTTATGGGAGAAATTAACTCAGAATTCGACAAAATCGAATCTCGACACTTCTTCTGAAACAAATTACGCGTCAAGGACGAGGTTCTACTGTATATATATATATATATATATATATATATATATATATATATATATATATATATATATACAGTGAACCCTCGCTATGGAAATATGATTCGACTATACATTCATGACTTATGATTTTTTCCATTACGTATGTATATTATAAGAGAAAATATATAGCGGATTTTCGGAAATTTCAAAAATAGTCTCGATATATGAAGGCCAAATATTTCATTAATTCCATTAATAATTATTAATATCTGCTAGTACTGTTGGTTCATTGCATTATGACATATAATTCAGTACAAAAATGAAATTAAAATAAAAGAGAATGTGATCATACGATAATTCATTATAGTACTAGTAAAATTAAACTGAACATGAAATAATAATCAGATGCAGTCTGACATTGTCATATTTGAATGGTGTAAGGCTGCTGATGGCTACATATATACTAATTATAAAATACAAATGTAATGAATGTGCATCTTTTCCATGAATCTTTTGTACTGCATCCAATAATATTGTTTGTTGCAAAAATCACATCTCGAATAAACCTATACTACACAACAAAAAAGCATAAAATAGCGTAAAGTATTTTTGAATTTGAAACTAGCAAATAAGATGGGCTGTGATTGGTTCCGTTGGTGATAGATGCGAATCAGCTCCCAAGTTTTGTAATCGCCTGTGATTGGTGTTTTTGACCCCGTTTCTCCGAAAGTAAACAGCAGCTTCCTTGTCTCTGACCGCCTTAGCATCTTCATGCCAGCCGTTTCAACTCTCTCGGTAGATAGATGCTGTTTACATTACCAGTAAAATGCGTGACAGTGTGTGTTTGAAGTTGAACTTTTTTTTGTTTACCCTACAATAATAAAGCGTTCTGCTTCTGCTAAGGCTGGTACTGAGCCTAAACAAAACGGAAAATGATGACGATTGCTGAGAAGGTGACACTTCGATATGTTGAAGGGTCTAGATTCTGTGACGTGGCCCGCCATTTTGGAGTGAACGAATCCACCGATCGCTACATTAAGAAGGATGAGGCGAAGATTAGGAATTTTGGCTGCCATCACCTTTGGCAAGTCAGCAAAGCGGGTTATTACATTTCGTAATAAACGACGTCCATTATGGAAGGTGCCTTTGTCAATCTGGATTACCGACTGCGAAGAAGAAAATAGCCTTGAATCAACACCATCCGAACCAAGGCTTTGAGGTTGTATGAGAATTTAGCGGCAAAGGAACCTCAAGATGATGGCGATCACGAAAGAAGAAGAGGTCAGCGATGAAGATGATGTAGATGAACCTCAAGCAGGGACATCCACTGATTCCCAGCCTCAGATATGGCGTTTACGCCAGCAAGGGCCTGAAAAGCGTTTCCTGCATGGCGAGGCTGCTTTCCGCTGACATTCGCTGCTGAAACTTACGCGAATGAGATGTTCAAGAATATTATCGCTGAAGGTGGATACAAGCCCGAACAAGTCTTTAATATGGTTAGACGGGTTTGTTTTGGAAAGAATGCCATGTGAACTTTCTGTTCAAAGAAGAAGCCAAAGCCTCTGGCTTTAAAGCATTCAAAGATCGTATTACACCTCGTGATGTGTGGCAATGCTGTGGGATTTTTGCTAAAGCCAGGGCTTATTTATAAGTCGAAAAACCTCGTGCTTTGAAAAATAAAAATAAGAATCTTCCGTGTATTGGATGCATAATCCAAAAAGCATGGATTCGAAGATGCTGACCTCCAACTGGTTCCGCAGTGTTTTATCCCACAAGTCAGTAAATATCTCTTAGAGAAGGGCTTGCCATTTAAGATCCTTCTCCTGTTGGATAACGCTGGTGGACAGTGACTGATCTTACGCATGAGGGCATTCAGGTTGAGTTCTGCCACCCAACACAACGTCCTTAACTCAACCGATGGACCAGGGGGTTATCCAGGCGTTCAAGGCCCTCTAAAGAATACCTTGGCGGACCTCGTTTGCGTGTGTGGATGTAGCCCAAGAAGATGATTTAAACATTCAATTTGAAGGCGTACTGGCGGCAGTACACAATTGCCCACGATAAGCCTTCAGAACATCCAGAAGGCACTGCAAGAAATGAAACCTGCTACCGTTAATTTTAGCTGGAGGAAGTTGTGGTCCGAGATTGTTTTTATCGAGGAATTTACGCCTGCCGAGATTCAACACTCTGCAGTACGGAAATCTGTGCAGTTACTGCGACATTGGGATGTGAGGTTTGGTGACATGACTGCACGGAAGAGCGTTACAGTTGTTGGACTGCCATTCCCAGCCGCTAACTGATGCAGACCTCGAAGACCTGACAAAATCAGCCAGTGAGGAAGAAAATGAACCACAGGAAGAGACCCAAGAAGTTGTCGAAGAAACAGGCTTAACATTAGAACGGCTTGCCAAGCTCTGCAACCTAGCGAAGGAGCTGAAAGAATTGTCACAAGAATGGGACGAGGATATGGTTATTTCTCTGCAGTTCTGCAACAAAATCGATAGAAGACATGACTCCTACAGGATGCTCTTGATCGAAAAAGAAACAGCGGCAGCAACTTCCATCACAATGTTCTTCCAGCCTACAAAAAAAGAGCCAGTTCCTCCTGCTACTATGCCTTGCGGAAGAAATTGAAGAAGTGTCCCAGGAAGAAGTTGAAGAGGTGTCCCCAGGAAAAGACACCTCAGTCTGAAGGGCGTAAATACAATCATTGGCTGCACAGTAGAAGACATCATCAGCTTCATCATCATCATTTCTACTGTGCAGCAAATTCTTCATGCCATCATCTTTCAAGTTTTTTTCAACTTCTTTCATGGTGGGTAGAGTAACAATCTTTATTTCTTTATATACTTTAATATTCTAACATTTTAATATTAGTGCCTGTTTTAGATTAGGGTGCTGTACATGCATTAAGTGTTCTGTACATTAAAGGGTGGTTTGTTAACAGTACATGAGAGGGCTTTATCTGTAACTTCCAACTCTATCGTAGTGAGTAAAATACTGTACCTTGTACAGTATGCACCATAACAATCTTTCTATTTTTATGTTCACTTACTGTTTTATTGCTTATCATTTGTGCCTGTGTACTGTATACGTATTGTAGATATCTGTACATTACTGTAAAGTGGTTTGTTAACAGTACTATGTGAAGGAGGGTTTTAAAGTCTGAATACATGTTAAATAAATACTGTAAATATGGTGTCCCTACTTGCAGATTTTCAGCTATCGGCCAGTTCTGGAACCTATCTAGTGATAAACTTGGGGGTTCACTGTATATATATATATATATATATATATATATATATATATATATATATATATATATATATATATATATATATATATATATATATAAATATATATCAGCAGTTTGGTTTTCGATGGGGTTCCGTTCTGACGACCTGTCAAAAGTGAAAATCGCCCTAAACCGGAAAAATCGTCAAAAATCGTAAGAAAAACCTTACTTTTAATCCTTTGAGTATCCTTTGGGTATCTTGAAAATGACATAATCTGCATTTTTATTTTACATAGAGAGAGAGAGAGAGAGAGAGAGAGAGAGAGAGAGAGAGAGAGAGAGAGAGAGACTCTCTGCCTCACCACTTATCTACCAGAAAAAGACTTGGAATTTTACAGAACTACATTGCTCTCCCATTTTTACTTTAAGTATCATCCTACATCAAATATAGCTTAAATTATTATCCTCTTACTACTCGTAATCTTTGAAATTATATTAATATCTTTTCAAAGTCATCTTAAAAACTAGTACCTTTTTCCAGCCAGAGAGAGAGAGAGAGAGAGAGAGAGAGAGAGAGAGAGACAGAGAGAGAGACAGAGAGAGAAAGAGAGAGAGAGAGAGAATGAATTACCACTACGACTTACATTCAGCCATTCTTGTGCTAGCACACGAGAGAGGGAGAGTTTATCTCTTTAATCTCTCGAGGAATGTTAATCCATTTCTCTTTACTGCGACTGACAACAAAAAATTGTTTTTTTCTTTGTCTTCCAAAGATGTAGGCTACCACTACTTTTACCAAGCACGTTTAAAGCACCATGAACACACACACACACATGCAGTGTGCATAGGTAAAGAGACTCAAATTAGCAGTATCTTTTCCTGTGAGAGTGAAGGGCTGAACTTAGTATCGATTTATAATATATCTATCCATTTCTCATTTTACCTTTTGGAGAGAGAGAGAGAGAGGAAGGAAGGAAGGGAGAAACTGATCTTCTGCCCTTAGTCTGCTTTGAATATGCATAATTGTTGTAATTTCAGTATACTGTATTATTATTATTTAATCTTATTAATATTTGAAAATTAGCTCTTATTAGGTAAGTCATTTATATATCATACAAACGTAGTTAGTTGTCATCTCCCACAAATTTGTTAGAAAAATCTTATGCAGTCATTCTCTCTCGGATCGGAGAGAGAAAAAAATACTACGCACCCTCTTTTACAGTGTATGCAAAGCCCGATGGTACAAGCTTTGTGATTGGTTAAAATCCACCCTTCCTGCCAATAGCATGCCGTCAAGGAGGCGGGGGAAAGGATGAGGGGGTTGTTACAAGTTGTTATGTGGCTACTGTCAGTCCTGCCAGCCAATAGCGTATCGTCATGGAGAGAAGGGGTTGCTCGAGCTCTGTTATTGGCTACTTGTAATCCCCCGAGCAGGTATCGTCATAAGCCTACAAAAAGCAATAAAAAAATTGTCACATATTTATTGATGATGGGATTTTAGTATATTTTTATGTTTACATACAGTAATCGATATTTTTTTGAAGGATATATGCAATACAGAGAGAGATATGGGCGGTTGGCCTTACTTAAATCTCAGAAGTGAAATTATTCATGAATTCTTCGAGAACAGAGAGAGAGAGAGAGGTTGAATGAAGTGATTACATCGGTAAGCAGTTTTATGATTTCACGGGATTTTAATTTAATTTTTATCGATACTTTGCTGTGGTTACTTAATATTAATATTTTAAAATTAGTAAATAATTTTTTCATCATAAAAAATGTATTTAGTCATGAAAATGAAATAAAAATCAGTAATTTGTGAATATTGCTCTATGAAAAAATCCGCGAATGTAAATTTTCTTCCGTTGTATGTGTTGGACACCGAGTCATCCCAAATATTACCGTCGAGAATCATAAGAAAACTTTAATTTTATTCCTTAGGGTGTCATGAAAACAACGAATCCTGCATTTATATTGAGTTTTTCACAATAAAAACCCTCCAGATATTGACCAATCTGCTGTTTTGGATGCATATTTCTTCCGATCTTCGTCGGACTGGCGTCATCCGAAATACTTTT
>NC_089752.1:82692537-82782537 GCF_040412425.1 Macrobrachium rosenbergii | reverse complement strand
AATTAACTACCTTAATAGGGCCAGCTGACACGTGTACAAGCCAAACTTACAGGTGAATTGAACAACAACACAAAATTTTAAAAAAAAAACTCAAAACAATCAACACTCACTCTTCCCTAGAAGCAGATCAATACCAAAAAAAATAAAAGGCTTTAAAAGAACAAGTCCTGCTTTACACTCACAACAAGAAATGCGAACACAACAGCAAAAAAAAAAACTTTTAACGCTGTGTATGGCAACATGGCATCAAATTCTTAATCATACTACACCCTGCAAATGTACTAAACTTTCCTGAAAGAATTGGACAAAAAAAATACAATAATTTGTTAATTTAGGCACAACAACATAATATAAAAGCAGTGGAATTTTTGACAAAACAAGAAAAACATAATTTGTTCCAACACAATATACAAACCCTCGGTCCTTTACATTAGGGATTACTTTCAGGCGTAGGCTGGAAACGGCCGTTGAACTTCAAACAAGATGGTTAGGCAGTTGACTACTATCCAGGAGGCGGGAGTACTGCCTGCCCGGATGTAAACATTCCAATTTGCTTTTGGCCATCATAGCATGTGGACGTTGTCTTCACGCTCTCTGCCTGACTGCTTTTTTTTGTCACTTTTTGGTGGGAAATCTTTGTTTTTTCTTATTATTTTCAATATGGACAAGCCTTCTAAGCCTTCCTATCCCCAGCGTGTGTGTCCTGGGATAGGATGGAAGAGATGTAATTCATTTAGGTCTAGCGTCGACGTGGACCCACACGCTCTCTGCCCCGGCTCTTCGTCTGTTCCTCTCCCCATTCCTTCGACTCTGGCGCGGCCCTGCCTGGCTACCCACACACCACACCCATGCCTGCATTCCCGGCCCCACCGACTTTCATTCCCGGCCGACACACGGTTGCTGCCGCCCAGGTAAGTGCTGGCCCGAGCGCCGCTGTCTCTACCCAGGATGCGCCTTCTGCTGCAGCCCCTCCTTCTGTTCCTGAGTCTTCGGCCGCACCCGCTTGGTTTGGGGACCTGACAGCGATTCTGAAGCAGATGGTGAAGAAGAAGAGGAAGAGGTCTAGAAAGGTGTCATCATCTTCGTCTTCATCGTCATCGTCTTCGTCTGCTGCCTCTTCTTCTTCTCCTTCCAAAGCTTCGCGGCCGAAGAAGTCTGCCTCTCCCCCCGCTAAGAAGTCTCGCACCGAGACTTCTAAGGGTCTGCCTCCTTCCACAGGGAAGGCAGGGGGATCTCTCGTTGGCTCTTCGCGATCCTCGGATCAGGGAACCGCTGCCCTGGCCTCCGGGTCAGTCGCATTGGGAGCCAAGAGTGTGCAGACCAAGGTCCGCACCCCCCCTGCTGCGCCTAAGAAAATTCCTGCTTCAAAGGCCAGCGAGTCCGCATCGGACACTCATATGCGAGTTGCTCCGAGTACCCTGATCCCCAAGGAGACCCGGGTACCCCAGGCTGATACGGGAGAAACTTCTCGCCATACAGACCAGAGCTTGGGGGGAGAGAAAGAACCTGGGCATGCAGGTGCCCCGGCTCTTCCTGCTGGTACCCCTGTGAGTGCCAAGTCAGGTTCTCGGGATACCGCTTCAGGCCGAATGCCAGGAGAGGCGGAGAAGAGATCCCCTGCTCAGTCTTCCTGAGAGGCTACGGCCTCGAAGAAGACTGGGGCGTGTCTAGAGGACAGCGCAAGCTCACACCAGCCAGACGCTCGCTCGACTCCTCCCAGTTCCCAGCCACGTCCACGCGGCCAGCCTGGCTCAGTGGAGGTGAGCACTCAGCTCGTGCGAGCCACTCTGCTCTCATCGAGAACCCGGGAGGTTGGTGCACTCTCTCGACCCAGGCGGCCCACTGCGGTTGTTGAGAGCCCACTGCCTTGTTGGTTCTGCCAGCAAAGCCAGTGGGAGCACCCGATCCTCCCTCGCCTGTCCCTCCGCCCCTTGACTGCCTTCCAGGGGCGCAAGTCGGACAGGAAGAATTCTGGCCGAGTTTTTCTCCTCGGAGTTCTACCCTGCGGTATGCACAAACCTGGTTTCGGTCCTTGGCTCGACCAGGTCTTACGCTCCACGCGTGGTCCAGAAGGATCACGGAGTCTTCCAGGGGTTCTCCCCTCCTGCAAGGAGAGTAGATCGGGAGGACCGCATTCTGGGGGACTCGAGGGTCCTCTGCCCCAGGATGCAGACACCCCCAAGATACAGAGGACTTTTGCAGAGGTTATTGCACTGATTTGTCAGCACAATGGCCTCGGGGAAGGGACCACGGCCTCTTCTGTGGATCGTCCGTCGCGCCTCAAATCCTTTTGGGGACCCAAGAAGGAACCCAAGGCTTCGGTCGGGCTGCTGTGGTCCACGCTTGCCAAGGGGGTCCTCGACCAAGTGAAGTCTTGTATCTGGGCAAGACAGCTCACTTCGTTCGGGCCGCTCGGATAAGCTTCTTCCCCCCCGCTCTGCCTCGCCAGAAGCACTTTTACACTCCAGCTGTAGGGGCGTTACTGACTAAGCAGGTTGACCCGGACCTGACTCGTCTAGATCTGGGTCTGACGTTGCAGCAGCTTACTGCAGAGTATCTCCTCTCCCAGCAAGAAGCTGCAACCCTGGGCCCACGCCATGGCGGCCTTCCAAGCAGTCTCCTGGCTCGATCTGTGGTCCTTCACAGTATCGAAGGTAGCTGGCTCCATCGTACCTGGGGAGGACTCTGCCTTTGGGAGACTGTGCCAGTCTTGGGGTAGGGCTATTTCCTACCTCGCCCACCAGACTGCTAACCTGTGGGCAAACCTGGTTCTGAAGCGGAGAGATGCTGTTCTCTCTTGCTTCTCCAGGTCTGGAGGCCCCAAGTCAGTTATAAGCCCTTAGGAATGGACCGTTGCTGGGTTCCTCCTCTCTCTTCCCCAGAGGTTGGTGGATGCGCGGTAGACAAGCCGGGCCGATGAGCAGCAGACATCCAGCAGGCAGTGGCCAAGACCTCCGGGTCTTGCACTCCACTGCAGCCGAGTCTTGGGCCCAGGCTGGCACTTCCTCGGCCCCTAAAAAGTCCCAGTCTTGAAGGGGTCGGCTCACCAGTCTTCTTTGTTCCTCGAGAAGGGGCTCCTTCCCGCCCTTTTCAGCCACTTTCCAAGCCAGTAAAGGGGGCAAAGGGAAGAAAGGGAAGCTAGGGTTGGCATTCCCAAAAGCTGCGAAGGTGGGGATGCCTGTCGAGTCATTGGGCAACATGGCAGCAACGGGCCGAGACCTGGATAGTGGATGTCCCGGGGGGATATCTTCTACCCTTCGAGTCTAGCCTCCCCTCACCTACTCTCCGGTCCATCTCCAAACTTATACCAGGATCTTGAAGGACACACGCACTACAGCAGAAGTGCAAGCCATGCTGAGCAAGAGGTGCTGTAGAAGTCGTGTCAGACCAGTCTCAGGCTTTTTTACAGCTGTGTTTCTCGTAGAGAAGGCCTCAGGGGGACGGAGACCAGTCATAGACCTCTCTCCCTTGAACCATTTCGTTCGCCAGACTCGGTTCACGACAGAAACAGCGCAGTCCATGCTGGCCTCCATCAGGGAGAATGACTTCATGCTTACGGTGGACCTGAAGGATGCATATTTCCAAACACCCATTCATCCATCCTCTCGCAAGTACCTCCACTTTGTCCTCGGGGAGTCGGTCTTCCAGTTCAGGGCACTTTGTTTCGGGCTCTTGACCGCTCCCCAGGTGTCCACGAGAGTCTTCTCTCTGCGTGTCAGCTTCAGGCCCACTCGCACGGGATACGTCTACTGAGGTATCTCGACTACTGGCTAGTCCTGGCGGGCTCTTGCTGCAAAGTTGCTACAGGACAGGGATCGGCTCCTCGAGTTTGCCGGGATCTAGGGATCGAAGTGAAATCTCAAGAAGTCAGATCTCAACCCCCAAGCAGAGGATAAAGTACCTGGGCATGCTGATAGACACACAGTGGCAGCGAAAGTCTTTCCTCGGACTCTCATATCAGCAAGTTCAGGCAGGCAGCAGAACTGTTCCTGTCACGACAGGAGCAGCCAGCCCGGCAATGGCAAGTCATCATCGGTCACCTGTCGCCTTTGGAGAAGCTAGTACTGTGGGCGTGCTTCACCTCGGTCTCTTCAGTGGAGACTAAGGTATTGGTCCCAGTCCCAAGACCCCAGTCCTTCTCGTCCCTCTTCCGAGGAGGTGAGGAGGAACTTCACTGGTGGTCAGACGACAAAGGAACCTCTTGATAGGAGTATCCCTGCATACTCCCCCTCCCGGACATGCTTCTGTTCTCAGATGCATCGATCGAGGGGTGGGCGCACACCTGGAGGAGTGGAGTTGACTTCGTGGAGTGTGGCGCACTGAGGACAACAAGCACCTTCATATTAACATCCTGGAACTCAAGGCAGCCTTCCTGGCCTCCACGAGTTCCAGATCGATGATGGGACACTCCGTGGTACTGATGAGCGACAATACCATGGTAGTGGCATATGTCAACAAGCAGGCCTTGTGTCCGCCAGCTTCATCAGTTGACGATGCAGGTGCACGAGTGGGCCATGCTCACTCGGCAGAGCTGTCAGCCAGGTACATTCCAGGCAAGAAGAATGTTGTGGTAGACAAGCTCAGCCCCGCCAGAACCAGGGTGGTAGGGACCGAATGGTCCCTCCACCAGAAGATAACAGAAAGGCTGTTCGACCTGTGGGGCTCCCAGCCATCAATCTATTCACCACCCGGGCACAACAGAAAGCTCCAGGTCTTCTGTTCTGTCGCGGCGGACCCATAGGCCACTGCAGAGGACACGCCCAGCACCCTGTATGAATTCAAAACCACAAAAAACAGTACACAACACTCACCCTGATCCTCGGTTGCTGGAAGATGGAGTAAGGCGCCCACAGTCGCCAACACAGCACAAAACCACACAAACAAAACAAGGAAACATAAAAAAAGAAGATAGAACTATACACAACAAGAACAGCACACTAACAAGAAAAACCAACAACTCTCAAAAAAGCACACAAAAACTGTCCAAGACCAAACGACTGACCGGCACTAGCTCTGACTCAAGACTCTCAAAAACTGAAAAATCCTTCACATATTCCACAGACAGACAGCGCCGTAAAACAAACTAACGACCTCATCCCTCTTCCAACAACAACTCACTAGCACAATTACACTGCCTTTCGCTCTCTCAATCTCTCTCATCTCTACTCTCTCTCTCTCTCTCTCTCTCTCTCTCTCTCTCTCACACTCCCATTTGAGAAAATGCTAATTAAAAAAACTCACTCATCCTCTATAATTCTCCCCCTTTTAGCATTTCCCAACCAACACTTTTCACACTGCATTTAAATTGCCTTACGCAACATCCACGGATGCTCACTAGCAGGTCCTCTAGAAGCTGCATTCAAGGGCATGCAATCATTCTCTCGGACTCTCTCTCTTCCAGCAACATTCAGATTTACATTTTCTCCCCATTCTCTCTCAGATTCCACGCTATCTTCTTCACTATTACCACTCTCAATTTCATCCACGCAATCTCATCTATACCCTCCTTTCGTTCCCAAATACCTCCCCAATTCTTTACGCGACATCCCTCGCTATTTCAGCTTAAACAAGAGGCTTATTAGCCTACGAAAGCCGAAACAGGGAAGGGAAAACATAAGATGAAAAGACCCCAGCCAAAACTTAAGGAGAGCGCTATTATTGGAAAACGTGACACAAAACACAATTATGCGGCATGTGAACGAAACGTAATGATTTGATCACTCCCTTTTTTCATATGGGGGCAATAGCCTAACGTCCCAGAAAAAGGTAATACTAAAGCTAACAACCAACCCATGATAAAATGGATAAAAACTAACAAAATGAATATAAGAGATAATCTTTCATACCCAAACCGATGTGACGGAAGGAATGTAATACCAACAAAAGAAATATCCATAATAATCAAGAAATATCAAATGTATCCGAACACATGGCAAAGATTAAACAAATAATCTTAACAGTACCAACGAAAATAAAATTCCCAGAAGCTAAGAGAAGTGAAGGCAAAAAATAAGGCATGTTATGAAAATGATAAAGCGCTTAATAGGCCCGAGGGTGTCTGGTCCCACAGCCTTCACTACTAAAGGGACACAAAGTTAATCAATCAAAATCACTAATTAGATGCCTAATAGGAAAAATATCCTAAACATGAAGAGAGAGGAACAGAAAAAGATCGAAAACAAGGCTATTCCACGCCAACCTCGCGTGGAGGTCACGTGAGGCCGCGAGAGGAGATCGAGACGGGCGTTATAAATCCCCTTAATTACTAGACTAAAGGGAAATATGGAGCCTCAATCACCTCAAATAAAAACTTAACACTGGTACTCAACTTTGATGAAGAAAGACCTTGCGAGGATGCCATAATGATGCAAATAAGCATTGAAATAAAAAGCACAACGAAACACGCAGGACCGTGAGGTGCTTGCTGAAATGGAATGCGGTTAGCGGATTTGTATACTGTTCGCGAGTGGTGCATGGGTTTGTAACGGCACCCTCTGTGGGACTTTTTGACTTTGGGATCTCTATAGATAAGGTTCCTGTTTTTATAGTTCACTCTTTTCCATACACGACTCCATCTAATGGAGCTCGCTCTGGGTAGTAACGGCATTTCATTTAGCTTTCTGGTATCTAGCAACGGAATTACTCTAGAAATAAGTGCTGAATGGACTTTTTCACTGGCTGACACGGGACCCGATCCAGAAATTATATATTAGAAATCTGTAATACAAAATGTTCATAAGAATGTCAGTGGATATGTTGTTCTCATACTGCCAATACAAAAGTGCATATTGTAAACAAGTATGTATTGTAGTTCTGTAAAAGTCAGCCCTGTAAAAGCTAAATAAATTAGGTGTGGTCTGCTTTTCTAAATGTAAATGAGCACCTAAACATTGGTTATAAGGATGTTTCTTTTGAAAGATTGATGACCAGTACGGGTTTACTAGGGAAAGAAGAATGCATGTACAGTATAGGTAACGATAGGATTAATCTCATGTTTGAATAGTGAGAAATTTAGTGGTTGACTCAAATGAAAACAACTTGTAAATAGTCAATAAAACCTTGAGTTTTACTTCACTGCAAAGAGGAATGAAATTATTGAATATACTACCAGACGGAAAATCAGTTGTGTCCTTTTGTTTGGTTTATTGGATAACCTTGAGACTTCATGTTTAGAAGTATGCGAAAACTGAATGATCAGCAGTAGTGAATGATGAGCAGTAGTAACATTGATAAGAAAAAGATGCCTATATGTGGGTGCAATAGTGTTGTTTATCAGACTTATAACTCCCCTGCAAGGTCTGTTTATTTGGAAAATTGCAATTGAATTTAAGGATATAGAAATGTTAAAAACTGAAATTTGAAGCATTGTACAACCAACAGCATGAGGATATCATAGGTTTTTTTTTTCCCAAATTGGGCTATCTTGTGGATCTGCTTTTTACAAATAGGAGGCTGGGTGGAAAGATAACTATTTAAAAATTTTCTTATGTGAAGAGTGAAGAACTTTGACCCAGTGACTTTATTTGATGTTAAATCAAGATGTAGTAATCTGGTTTAGTGTTATTGTAACTTTTTATTACTGCACGAGGAGAATATGCAGGTATAATTTTGCGGATAATGGTAGAGGTATTTTGGGTAAACATTATTGGCATGGCGGTTTAGTGAAGAAAATATGTATGGTAACTTGAAATTTTATCTTAAAGGAGAGAAAAGACTGGATGTGCTCATAAACAATGCTGGCATATTTCATCATCCGTCACATCTGACTGAGGATGGCATAGAAATTACATACCAAACCAATTTCCTTGGTAAGTCTTGCAGGAATTCTTCTTATTTACTCATTAAAATTAATGACATATTATTTATGACTGACTCCTTTTGTATATCGCAGGGCTGGGCTATATAGTTGTTTAAAGCAAAGTGATTTTCAATCTGAGAATTGCAAAATAAGAAGGGTTTAAAAAATTCTGAGAGATTAAGGTATACAAAATCCCTGATCTCTTAATAGAAAACTACATTTGATGCCATTGCACTCTTCTTATTTAAACAGTTTGAGACTATTGCACCTTCTTACCTAACAGTTTGAAACTACAGACTCATTTCTGTAATTGTTATAAAGAATCCAGTTTTGTTGACAGTTGTTGTAAGAGTTGCCTCCAACTGAACTGTCTTCCTTCACTTTTAACAGTACAGTTTTATGAATAAGTGTGGTCGGTTCTGTAAGGATAGAAATAGTTATGGAGCCAATGTTGGTCTAGAACTTAAAATTTCAGATTGTTAGTGCATCTAAGTAAATAATCGAAATTTCCATCAGAAATAAAATGTATTATTTGATTGGTGTTAGTTAAGTACCTACACTACTAGCAGTTTTTTTCCTAAATCTTATTTCTTGTTTCTAACTATAGTATCAGATACTTTTATTATTTTGTTCCCCTTTGTAAAATGTACTCACTGGGTGATTTTTATATTTAGATGTGAGGGTTTCCACCCATTATTACCTAAGGTTTCAAAATTTGAAAAACAGTACAGTACTAGGAATGTCTTAACAGACAGTACTTTATTTTGAAATTAGAATTAATAACTTGCTGGCCTTAAGACAGTTCAATTTAGGAATTTTTTGTAATGAGTATGTGAAAATTCATTAACTTTTGGAAACTGCTGAAAATACCAAACCCCTTAGGAGTAATTTAGTAAAATAAGCTGGGTGGGCTTCAGTGTTGTGTTTCTTTGAATTTACCATGACTACATATAATTATTCTCAATCCTAACTGAGGATTTGCTGGTACCCAGTTATCATAAGTAATCATTTATGTTAAGACTGCACATTGCTGTGTAGTTTTGATGTAGCAGATGTATAATGATGCATTTTACTTTTGGCAAAGGAAAATTCTTAATAGTAGCTTTTACCAAAATTGCGTCCATTCTCATTGTATGAAATGAATTTAAAATTTTGGCTTTGATGAAAAGTCAAGTTTTTCAATTTAGTTTCAGTTGTTTCTGGAATTTATGGTTCTAATTTTCAGGTGTATATATGCTGACATCAAAATTAAAACATATCCTCAAAATACCCATCCTCACATGCTGTAAGCCAGGTCATCTGGAAGCACACCGCTTGGTGTCGACTGAGGATGTGAAAAACTTTGACGTACCAAAGTAGAAGAATTAAAGGAGTTCAGTGATCATGTTAAGCTTCTTTATGGTATCTCAAAATTGGTAGTTCATATGTATGCTGATCATCTTTCTAAAGAGGTTCCAGGTAGGTTGGTAGGATTTTGTGCTGATGTTGCAGTAGACTAATTAATTTTTTTTCTTAGTATTGGAAGAACAAAATCAAAAAGACATTTTAAAGTTTTGCTTTTGTAGGTCTGTGCAATTCATGGATAATTTAGTTAACCTATCCTTATTCCTTATTTGTAAGGACGAGCAATACTTCAGCTTATGTATACAGTAAAGAAAGGTTTTAGGAAATATCGTAAAAGTTGTTTGTACAGTTCCATGCATTGAAGTGTTGCCATTTTATAATTAAGATTTTTATGCAACCATGCATGGTAATGATTGAAGGATTTTATAAATTTAGACAAGTCTTCTTTGATTCAAGATTTATAGCCCCAGACACCACTGTTGCTGTTCCTCGGAAACATGGCTGCTGTTCTGGCAGCTCCCATTACTCTCCTTTTAAGACTACAGTATTTGCCTAAACTCCCCACGGTAGCCTGGGGAAGTCCGGTAAACCAGTGTTCATGTGCTAAGAGGGGTTGCTATGCCCTGCATTCCTCCCTGGCCTTCCCTCCTCTGTACCTCTTCACACTGCCTTTTCTTCCCATCTTCCTGGAAGGCATCCCCCCAGCAAGAAGGCTTAGGGGTCTTGGTGGCCATTGCTTTCTTGAGAGTGAGGTTGATCCCAGCTCCAGTTCTTGGTGGCAGGTGATTGTGGGTGCTGGAGGTGGATTGGCTCACAAGTTTGCTCGTGACCAGTCAGTGCTGTATGGTTCCACTGGAACATGGTCCCTGGTGCACATTGTCAGTTACTCTTGATCACTTGTATAGGTTTTTAGGGATGGGCTGGTTAACCCTGACTCTCCTACGCTGGTGCTTTTCCAGTCACACAGGGAAGAGTTCGAGCTAGGACAGGCATTATCATGGATGTGGCCATGACAGTTCCTGAACTGGCATGAACACGGCTTTCCCCCGTTGAACCATGTTGGAGTGTGCAGGGCCTGCTCACCACTCAGTACTGTTTCACATGGGACAGGCTGTGCATGTCTACTTGCTTTGGATCATGTAGTGGGACCAGGATGTATGATTTGTCTGTATAGCTCAAATCTTAAAGTAACATTGTCTTCAACCACTAGTTCTACGGGTGGGGCTTGCTCTAGACACTGTCAGAATTGTCATTGCAGATGTAGGGTTGGGCTGCCATGTCTTCTAATCCTGCTTCAGTTGATGGTCTTTTTTGGTCGGAGTTGGATTCTGGTGGACCTGAGGTTCCTTGCCTGCAAAACCCATGGAGGCAGAGTTATAGAGGCACTTTCACAGTGTCACTGAGCTCAGTGTGTGTGCAGAATGGCCTTTGGAAAGTGATCAGGGGTTACTCCTTGACATCTAGTGTTCTTTGTTGAGCACATTTTTGGTTTTGCAAGGAAGGCCCAACAATCTTTTCATCTGCCTTGTCACTGCCAGTTTTCAGTGTACTGAAGGAAGTGGAATATCTGATTCCAGATAGACCACCCTTCCTGTAGACAGTAGGTTGAGACTGGAGATGTTCACCTGTGAGAATGGCAAATCCTGTCCTTATTGGTGGATTGAGTATTCAGGGGAGTGATGAACAACCTTCCCTCGGATTGGCTCTGTGCAGAAGGGATTTTCTCTGTTGCCACAAGCAGGAGCCATGGAGTCAGTTTCCATGGTTTGTTCCTGTCTCAACATAATTGACTTTGCTTGTGTCTTGTAGAGGGAAAAAAATTCTGAGCTAAGTAGGTCTTTATGTTTGGAGGAAGAAGATTTCTTTCAAGAACTGTCCATGTACCTGCTGGTGTTCTACGTCTTTTCCAACAGGTTTCTGGGCTGAAGATCTCTCTGAAAATGTATTGGTGCTGGGCACTCTTCTTTGGAAGAGCAAGGTGAGATGGTGATGGAGAAACAGAAGACTGTTGCTCGGTACTCGAATATCCACCTTGGAGTTTCCTTCTGATTTCCATTGGGAACTACAAATGGTAATGTAACTAACTTTCGGGGGTAGTTATGCCAGTGACATATGGCTTAGGAAAAATAAAAAGACCTATTTCAAATCCTCATCAGGTATTCATCCTCAGGGAAGTGCTAGCAGTTGCTCTGGCCCTTTCAGTCTTCTTCCCAGGCCTTGTCCTAGAAAGGATTTAAGGGGAGGGGAGGAGGAGGAGGAGAACTCTGAAGTAAGTAGCCTTCCTTTCTCCCATTGACGTAAGTTGTGCCTCTTTCTGCAAGTTGCAGGATGAGGCAGGAGGTCTGTTGTAGTCTTAAGGTTCTTTAGGATGATAGACTACCATGCTAGGACAGATGCAATCTCTTACAACCTGGCCCTCCAGGATCATCCATAGGATCTTCTGTGCTGTGTGCTGGAGTTGCAAACAGCACTGGAGAAAGAAGTGCATGAAATCAGTGCTCTTTTTGGTGGAACAGGTACTGGAGGCTGAGACTAGTCAGACCTCATCACTGAACAAGTTGTTGTTTGTCAAAGTCTGTTCAGACGGAAGTCTTTTAGTTTTTTCTTCAATTAGAGAGAGCAGTTTCTGATAGAACTAAAGGACGTGTATGTTCAGACACCCATCTAGCAGGACACTGTTATACCTGTGCTTTCTTTATTTAGTATTAGACAGCCTCGTAGCTCAAGGCTGCATGGTTGACTGAGACTGTGTATTGGGTGTCTATATGGATGTCGGCTTATTTTTATTTGCTTAGGATCCATTTGTTGCATTATCTTGAGAATTGGTTAATCCTGTCATGGTCTGAGGAACGGTTGCTGAAGAATCGTATCATTTTCCTTTATTTTGATCAGGTATTGCACAACTTGGGGGAAGT
This sequence comes from Macrobrachium rosenbergii, assembly GCF_040412425.1. Lineage (NCBI taxonomy): Eukaryota > Metazoa > Arthropoda > Malacostraca > Decapoda > Palaemonidae > Macrobrachium > Macrobrachium rosenbergii. The sequence continues at coordinate 82,770,480 of NC_089752.1, read as the reverse complement.
TGGATCTTTCTGCCTCCAAGCATCGTATGGAAATCCCTTTGAATGGTAACAGACTCGGTAGCAGTTTAGAGTCCTTCCTAAGGGCTCTTGGTGAAGCAAGTCAGGAGGTAAGTTAACACAGTTTCTGCCCCCAGGAGCAACTTGACCAGCTACAGGCAAATCATTCATGGTCACCTGTAGTTTCTGGAAAGACTTTTCCTCAGCCATGTACATCTGCATTTACTTCTGTGGTGTCTGAAGCACAACTGTTCATGGGCTTCTAGTCCTTCAACACCTTTTGTGCCCTCTGGCTGAGGAGTGAAGGACAATCTTTTTGTAAGGTGCTAGAAGACCGGAAAACTGTGGAAATCCTTTTGAACTCTTCTGTCCCCTCTCCAGTGATGCTGTGTTCTTGGTTGCATTGAAGGTGGGATGGGATGCATGCTTTGGATAGCTTTTATTGTTTTGAGTAGGGACTTATGATGATTCTCACTGGTATTCAACATTATCACATTTCCTCACTGCTTATTGAACTACAAGCATTCTGGGATCATGTGATGGATCGCTGTATTGTTGATCAGCAACACTACGACTGTAGTGACAAAATTCAGCAAGCAAGGTGGGGGATTCTCTCTCTCTCTCTCTCTCTCTCTCTCTCTCTCTCTCTCTCTCTCTCTCTCTCTCTCTCTCTCTCTCAGTAGATTGCAGGAAGTGCAAGAGTAGTAGCTTGCTACAATGGTCAAAATGTGAACTAGTTGCTTCCATGGCTGTTGGACTTTCACTAGATAGCCATGGGGATGGAGGGTCCCTGCTCCTGCATGTGGCAGAGAAGCTGTTTAGTTGTTGGGACCACTGGTTATGGCTCAGTTTCCTACAGGCTAAACACGACACTCCTGATGTTCTGCCTCAGAGCTGTACCTTGGGATGTGTTGGGAGGTTATCAATGCTCCAGGATTACTCTTGAACCTTCAGGAGAGGTTGACTACTCTATACTCTGGGCAAGACTCAGGTCAGGGCACTGTTCCAATAGTAGCACTCAGTGGCATTGGTACGGGAGGGCAGGTGTTGTCAGAACACCCTTTCTACCTCTTCGTCGTGGATGCTGCCCATGAGTTCTTAGATAATTTCTTTGTAGGACCTGTCTTGATGGCTCAACATGTCAACTGCTTAAGCTCTACAAGAACAGAATAGCTTCCCACTTAAGGTGTATGCTGGTAAGGTTGGTGGAGTGGAAGGTGACTATTTCTCTCCTTTTACGTATCTTCTACTCAGCAGCTGACAGGTGTATTCTCACTGATGGATAAGTTGCAGGTTAATTCACATCAGAGCTGCTATCTCTGACATACTTTAGTTGATACATGACTACTTCAATCTCACTTTAAATAAGGGATGAAGTATTATCTGCAGTCTGCAATAGTATGCTACCATCCAATTTGGGCTTCCTGTCCCATACAGGAAATCTTGAATGCTGAATGACCTTAGTTGCCCCAGTGCTTAGCATGTTTGCCTCAAATATATAAATCAAAGAATCAACTACAATAAATCAAAGAATCAACTACACAGGAAATCAGGTCTGTAAATTTTCGTTGAGTTGAGGTTAAAGTCAAACATGGCACAGGTCTTTGTCATCCTTTACATCACTTAAGCTAGGTTATAAAGATGGTTACAGGAGACATCCTTTCCTTGCTCATGCACATGACCAGAAAGCTGCCATTTTTGGGTAGACAAACACTGCCAGTCTAGTTCCTCTGACAGTACCTCCCATCTAAGGAGGGAATCTCCATTTAAGGCAAATTATCTTTGCAAGACTGGTAAATTCAAGATAATTTACAGTATAACTAAATATATAAACCGAAATCTTGTCATAATCCTACTTAACCACCCCTGCTTTTGTCCCTGTTGCTGAAGGAATAAGTACTGGTAAGTGAGTTGGTGGTCCCCCTTCCACCCCCTCTTACTTGCTAGTTAACTACATTGTTACCTATTATCAACCAACAGATAAGCTTTTGCTAAAGGTAACCCCTTATAAGAGACTTGAAGTATCTAGATCCAGGACAAATACAAATTATCCGTAATTTGCAGTTTTTACACTTGCTATGTATACTGCCGAGTATTTATTGACTAGCTGATGTTATATGATTAACACAAATTACATTCGCATTCCTTTATTTACTATAAACAAATGTTTTTCATAACCAGAGTCTTGGGAGACATTCACTTATTGTAGGGGGAGAGGGGCTGTAGGAGTATGTAAGCAAGAGGTTGAAGCATAAACTCAGTTGGCTTGTTTAACTTTCTTCCACTCATGGGCCTCCTTGACTTAAGAGCACCTTTGACATGGTGTGGGGATGCCTAAATCCCAGGAATTTAATTTGGTTTGAGTCCAAGAGTCCCATATATGATTATATATTTCTTTGGATTAATTTTTGTGGAACTTTCCACTTTTGCTAAAATTTATTGGACCTGATAAATAGGAAATGATATTACAGCTGGGACTAGGTTCATATCCAAAGCTAAATAGCAGGAACTGTGGCAAAGCTAAATAGTGGGAACTGTGGCAGGATGACCAACCACCTGATAATTGTTTGGACTGAGAGATACCAGATTGACAGCTCAAGGGGCGGAACTATTCTCTAGGGCTGGGTCAATGGGTTCCAGGGGGTCTGGTTCTGGGGAGGCCTGCATTATATCCAGTTTGCCCATGATATGATTAGGGTGTGGATGATTGTATTCTTGTAAGACCCTCGGTCCTAGCAAGTGGGATTAACTTACACTTGGTCCACTCTAAACTTGTTGTGCCGTCCCCTGTGCCATCCCCTGTGGGGTAGGGTAGGGAGACGTGGACATTTGGGAGTCGGCTCTCACTTGTGCCATTGGTGGAAGAATAAACCTGTGAAAGCTTGATGATATCTTTTTTAAGGTTTTCAGATTTATTTTTCCTTTTTTTATGCAACTTTATGACAAGTAGAATTAAATAATTGAGTAACTCTGACCCTTGCGGCACTGTTATGGCACAGTTGACAACTGCTGCAACCTCCAGAGACACCTATGTCTGGAAAAATCAGCAACTCACTGTTATTGCACTGAAACTCCTGTGCTCCAGCACAGAGCAAAGGGAATGCATGGAAATGTATGTATGCAACAGACCAGTTCTAAGTGTTTCTAGAGGGGTTTTTAAGTATTCGTGAGATTCTAGCTATTCGCAAAGTGAAAGATGATCCCCGCGAATACGGGGGTTTACTGTATATCATATACATATATGGTAGCCTAGCCTACATTATGCTGTACTCTATATTCACATATTAATATCGCAACATACAAACATCAACATAACGAATATGCATCTTTTCCATGGATCTTTTAAAAAGTTATGCTTTACTTCACTGTATGCAATAGTATTGTATGTATTCTCATATCGCTTTTGTATTATAAATGGCGATCATAGCTTATCAATAATAGTGTTTTGGCTTGGAAATATATTATGTGGTAAGTTTATTTTGGCGTATTTAACTTGGTTCAGTGCTATTTTGCTTCTAGTTAGGATTATTTATATGGGACAAGGTTATTTTTCGTTATACTAAGTGTTTATAAGTCTAAATATAACTTAAATAATACTTTATGTGAAATTAATATAGCTAGTTTTTTCGCATTAGATGACGCGCATACAAGTATACAGCTTGTGTAAAAAAATCAAGATTCCATTTGGATATTTTCACTTGATTTCTTCCATAATAGAGCTTTACATATTTATCTTTTATCAAAATGAAAACAGCAGTAATATTTCATGCCCAGTAGTTTTGATTAAAATACTTTTCTCTCCAATTTTATTTACAGTTGAGGTCCATCCGTGTTCCCAGTGCACAACAGTTTATAGTCATTAGCAGCCTAAACATTGTTTTCAGCTTCAGCTACAACTTGCAGCTAAATTTAGCAGTGTATTTCCTGCCGGTCTTTTCTCCATAGCGCAGTAAGGGTATAATGTAAAAATGTGTCCTTTTCTACTTTACGTCATTTGTAACATAACTACGGTAATTTACTACACTACGATAGTTGAAATACAAGAAAAACAGCTGTTATCAGATTCGGTTATTAGCAAAACCATCTCGTTCAGTTGTTTATAGCTGTACACACATTTATCCTATAACGTCAATATACTTTTATCATTCTCGTATTTACTTTTTAACTATGGGATAAAGAGATAGAGGATAAGTATAGGTCAATTCGTACTCTGGTCTCTTGTTGCCTGATTGCATGCCGCTGCCTGTGCTCACGCTAAATTTAAAAATATTTTCTAAATATTGTCGTATCAGTATTAATTGCTAACCTCATCATAAATTTGAATTATTGTAAGACGAATTATCGTAACTCGAGCACTACCTGTTAGAGCGTAAGTCACTGGGGGCATAAAGCAACATTGGATGTCCGCTTTCGCTTCTAAATGTCTAGGTGCCTGCGTTGACCTTTTCCAAAAGCCCCTCCCAAAACTCTCCTCTTGTAGGATAGTCAGTAGCCCCATCCTTGGGTCCTAGTCTATCTGATCCACAGGAATTCTCCCCTTATGGATTCTTGCAATAGAGGTGTAATATTTATAACATATGTATATAGATATAGATATAGATAGACATTTGTTTAGATAGTTGTCTTGTGGAATTACTTTTAAAGTTATTTATTTATTAATTTTTTAGTTTCTTTTTAATTTATTACAGTGTCAATAACCTAGATTTTGTGGCGCCATTTTTTGTGACTATAATCAATCAATCAAATCCACTGATGGGAAAATTGATTGCTAATATGAAGTGAAAAGTTGTGATTCCTTTCTCAGCTTCCGTCCATGTAGTGTTAGGCTTAGGATTGCTTAGTTCACTATTGGCATCCCTCATTTTTCTCATGTAACTGCTTTAATCATTTCCTTAACATTCATCAAATTTGTTAATGAGAACCTTATCAGCTACCACCCAGGCATTAGTTTCTTCCCTATTCATTGAGCTGGTATGATAACGCTCTAAGTCTCCTGATGTGTTCATAATCATGTTCCCTGATACCAAGATACTGTACCACTCTTCCTTCTGGGCTTCATCAGTGATCATAGCCGTAAGATACAGCTTTCTCCAGCTGCATTTTTATATCCATGGCTGGCCTTGCCATGCCATAGGATGATGAAAATAGCATTCTTGTTCTTGTATCTATCTTGATATTCAGGAAAAAAGCCTTTGTAATATGTAACATTGCTGAGCAGTTTTCATGTGTAGTGCACATGATAGGGCTTCATGCTGTTTACAGTGAATCACCATCAGTGAAGGAAATTCACAGGCAAGCAGTCAGTTTATACAGGTACTTGCAACAATCGAAGAATTGAATTACCTTGTCCAAACCCACAATGACTGATTTGTCATGTGCTCGCCATTCCTACAACCTCTCTCTGTCCATATCATCATTGGGTGTCTGACTATGACAATGGTTTTCCTGAAGTATATAGTACCAGTTTGTCAACAGTCAAGTAGTAATGTAATTACACTTCAATTTTTAGTTTTCTGGAAAGAAAACTATTGTGCCGGCTTCATCTGTCCATCTGCACTTTTTTCTGTCTGCACTTTTTGCTGTCCACCCTTAGATCTTAAAAACTACTGAGGCTAGAGGGCTGAAAATTGGTATGTTGATTATCCACCCTCCAATCATCAAACATAACAAATTGCAGCCCTTTAGTCTCAGTAGTTTTTATTTTATTTAAGTTAAATTTAGCCATAATTGTGCTTCTGGTAAAAATATAGGATAGGCCACCACCAGGCTGTGGGTAAAGTTTCATGGGCCGCAGCTCATACAGCATTACACCAAGACCGCCAAAAGATAGATCTATTTTCAGTGGCCTTGATTATATGCTGTACAGAAAACTCGATTGTGCCGAAGAAACTTTGGCACATTTTTTACTTGTTTCTGTTGTACATTATCTGGTAGCCTGTTAAATTGTGAAGAAATATAAATTCATTATAAATGTAAATGAAATGTATTTATGAATAATATTATACTTTAATTACTTGTCAAAACTGCAATACATCACTTGGTCATTGAATCATGCTAGTATGTTGCTAAAAAAATTATCATATACACATATTTTTTTTTTTTTATTTACCTTATATAATCATATTTATTTGTTTCTGTACCTAGGATTGATTAAAAACAAATTTGAGGAAGGATGACTGATTAAAACTTGAATAGGCAGCATTTGTTTGTAAAATATTTAATTATAAAAGTAAACATTTAAAAAAAGATTGGCCAAGTCACCAGCCACCCTTGAGATTCTCACCACTAGGAGATTAAGGTCCTTTCTGCTGGCTGGCCAGTACAGTCTTGATGTTGGGCCCTCTCTGTTCTGACTTTTTTTTTTTATATGCCCAGTCTTATTTCTGGGTATATACCACCTTAGAAAAGGTTGCCATATCCATTATCTTTGACTGTTTACACACTTGACAACACTGAACACCCTACACTCTTTGCCTGTTTTGATCTGTCTCCTTGTGTAGAAGAGATTCAGCCCAGTATTCTTCTCTTTTGGGAGATGGCAACTGAGATGTAACTATTATTTTTCAATCTTGGACAGTGCCATAACCTTTGTACCAGGATTCTTCAGTCTTGGGGTGGGGTTCCCTTGCTTGAGGGTACACTTCACCACACTTTTCTGTCAGGTCCCATTTCCTCTAGATTTTCAAACAGTGGGCAGGGCAGGTTTAGTAGGGCTGAGGATGGCTGGCAGTTTAGCAACAGGTTGCTGTATCCTTGTCATTTTTCTATCTTGACCTGTGAATTTTTTTCAAAACCATTATTACTGTCCTTCCTTCAGAGTCTGGCAAATCAAGCTCAGTATTTTAGAGGGTTTCTCTGTATCTAATTGACCACTGTATGAGTGTGACGTCATGGAAGTTGGTGGCTAAATTCTGTGGAAGACTAGTAAATCTTTGCTTTTGCTAACAACACGATGATTCTATTTATGGCTGCTTGATCACCAAAATTGGCATCTAATAAGCAAACCCACATGCCATTCGAGCAACTGCCTTGACCTTGTATTGAGATATTATAGAGATTGTATCTTTTGGCGTATGTTAACAGGTCGGCTCATCTGATCGTAGTTGAAGGTTTGTGGGGATGTATCAAGTTGTTCCTCATGTTAGCCTTTCAGAAGGGTATGCTTGAAATTATAGGCCAATTGGGATGGTGTTCACTTTGATCTTTTTGAGTTTAGGTGGATTAAAGTTTATAGAAGTTCGAACATGAGTTTTTAAATGGCTACCTTAATAATTATTATTGGGAAGAGAATTCCTTAATATCCCCTGAGCTTCCTCTGCAAGATAAGCCTTGCTTCTTTAATGCTGTATGGGCTGACTACCATGAAAACAAAGCCAGTCATTAACTGAGGAACAGTCAATTGACTTTTGTGGCATATTCTCATTGAGCTTCATCAAGCTCAGGTTATATGTGTGAGGTTATGATGAGGGTGTAAAGGAAATCTTACTCTCCAGTGGTGTAAAGCACAAGTAGTGGTCTACCCTCAGGTCAGCACTCTAAATTTAGAGTTGTTTCAACCATGTCTCATTGTAGGAGCTAATGAAACTGCTGTATATTTCCCTAAACAGAAGGCAGAACTTTTGGCTCAGGTCTTTGTGAGCAAACATTGTGGTGAGTCCTTGGTGTTGTCTCATTCATACTTTCCAAAGCCTGTATGTTCAATGGCCTTCAAGTCTAGAGAAGTCAAAACTTTGCTTCTGGGAATTGATAGTTACAGCAGCATTGACCCTAACAGATGTTTCCCATCTTTTGTAAAAGACTGCTGATTTCATTGCTCCTAAGATTACTACTATTTTCAAAAGTTTTGTTGGACTACCAAGTTTTCCTTCTGTTTGGAGGAAGGGAAACATTGCTGCATTGCATAACTCAAGTATCACCCATGAGAGACATCGCTGCTCCTGTATTGTCACATTTTCTCACTCACAGAGCGGTCATTTGGTCTATGCTAGCTTTTTATGCTTTGTGTTTTTTTTTAACATTGTTATTGAGCTTGTGGAAACATTAGATATGTTTCATTTTTATGGCCTGAAGATTACATGCGTAAAGTATAAAAGGGAAAAAGAGTCTTTTGTATGCCATTCCTTGAAATATGGAGCCAGTAGAGCCATGAATAGTTCAGTTTTATTTACATTTGTATCATGCCATTGTAGTGGAAGTGAAGTTCTAGGATTCTTTCATATATTCATCTAGAAATTTGTTAGCAAATCGCTTGGTTTCTGTTAAATAAGCCCAAGGCTTTGTCACCAAAAACTAAAAAATTTCCAGATGGTTTTCCTCTTATCCTGGAACAATAAATTTCATAGGTCAAAGAAACAAAAAGTAAAGGGACTCCTCTCCTTACTGGTTACTGTCCAGTCACTTGGCAAGGTGATGCTAAAGTTGAAGTTTTCTTCAGAATCAGATAAATCTTCACTGTCTAGTTGGAGGCTTTTTAATGATGTTCCTATAATTTGTATGAGAGTAAAGTGTATTTCTGACCTTGATCAGTGCAGCACTAGCCTTGAAAGAGGTAAGAAGTGTTACTCCGTCGAAGGCGTTAGTGTTCTGGGGCCTTAGCTTATTTGTTATCTGTACTAGTGACATGGGACAGAGTCTAGTGAACAAACTGATGGCATGGACTTAAAATGCTACACTTCTAGCTGCTGTTCCATCTATGCGCCTTAGGCTTGTGGTTGCATAATCCTTGAATATTGATCTGGCACACATTGAGTGGAGAAGGCATTGGGGCATGAAGGTTAACCCTTCTAAAACTAAGTATGATAATCAATCTAGAACACATGTCTTTGCATCCTGTTTTTATATTTAAATGGCACGGTTTTAAATGTCAGTGACTCTTAAGATTTGGGTTTTACTTTGCAAGGTATTGACTTTTATAGCTAAAAAAGGTAGTATTGCTTCCTCTGTTAAAAGTTTGTATCTTGCAGAAATTTTTTTAGTGTTTTGTAAAGCATACTGTTTGGAGTACTGTTTTGCAATGTGGTCTTTGGGTTCTGACTCATCTCAAACTCTTGGTGAATTATGTCATCGTTGGTCTGTTTTACAACTCCTTAATGTTGACCTTGGTATAAAATGATTTATGTATGTTGCATAAGGTGTACTATGATGATAAACTTTCTGCACTCTTCCTCTTACCTGACATAGCTGTTTTTGTGTGCAACATTGTGCAGGCTGCTGCTTCAAACAGTGTCATTTTCTAGTGTTAGCTTTAATGCTATTCAGTTTACTAGGAGTTTTGTCTGGGCTAATACTGAAATGTGGAGTAGTTTGCCCAGTGCAGTTGTGGTATCTTTTATCTCGAAGTATTTAAATGAAGAGCAAATTCATTCCTGCTTTCTGCTGACATCAAATTCAGGTTTATTGGTTTTCATTTCCTCATATTTATTTTCACCTTTTCCTTTCAGTTTTCTATTTGCAGACTGATTTCCCTATGGAGCTCTGTTGGATTTATAATTTGTTTGACTCTTGTATACAAGGGTTTTCACTTGAAGATTTAAACCGTTATCTATAAGTGAAACCTATTCATATGGAACAAGCCAAAGAATATGGTGTTCATGAGGAAGTAAGAGGAAGTAAAGGGAAGTACAGAAAGAAGAGATCCCACTTAATAAAAAAGGAAATAATAAATTAATAAAAATGTATTAAAATGAGAGAATAGTATTATGGTAATAATGCATTGCATTTTCGCTTGAACTTCTGAAGTTCAAACTGCACGACATCATCTGGGAGGCTGTCCCACAGTCCAACAGTTTAAGGAATAAAGGACCTGTGGAATGGGAAGGAACATTTACTGCATATTGGTGCTGCTGTTCAGCGAATTGGGTTGCTCTTGGCAGATAAAGGGGATCAGGGATCAATTGTGAATATCAAAGGTCTCTATTGAAATACAACTTATGAAAAAGTGACAAACAAGAGACTGTCAGTGGTTCAAGTCATAACTGCTACTACAAGGAAACAAACCTACCACCACAAACCCACTCTGAAAGATAAATCTCTGGCAGAAGCAGACATCCACACTGGAGAACAGTATTTCAGTAAAGGAAGCACAAATGACTTAAAACAGGTTATGTGATTTTTTTCACTGTTACAGATATAAGGAGACCCTACGAACAACCTAACTTTTTGTGCGCATTTGCTGAAACTTTCATTAGATGTTTCTCAAAAGTTAGATGTGAGTCAAAAGTTACACCTAGAATACTTGAATCTTCAGACTAATTAGCAAAGTTCCATCCACCTGAAGGGGAGATGGGGGAAATTCATGCAAGATCTGCTAATCAATAGTATTTTTGTTTTACTGGAGCTCCTCATATACCATTGACTACATCATTCACTGGTCTGGTCCAATTTTTAAAAACTTTTTTTACGCTCCAATGCTACTTAATTCATGCATCATTTTGTGATAATATTTTCTCTGTGTTGTTTAATCGTTTTACAATCTGTTATATACCAAAATCATCGCAATTTAGTGTACAATACAACTAAAAAAATTAACTCATTAGCTTTAACCGCTTTCCTTACAGCGCGATTTGTATACAATTATATACGAGTTTTTTTTTTTGTCATATATTCCAATATTTATATATGATAATATTTTTTTCATTTCTGATGATTGCATACTAAACTTCAGGCAATGAGGAAAAAGGAGCCAAAAATGAACTCTTAATCTTGAAAACTGTTGCCGCTGAGATTTTTTGAAAACTTTTTTCCGCTTCGGGCGCTATTTCCCTGAGGTCCGCTGCTGGCATAGGGGAGACGTTTTTGGAAAATAGGGCTTTGGCGTTAAAGGGTTAATATCATTTCAAAGTCATCTTACAACATTATGTTCATTCTGGTCCCATACAGCTGAGACTAAAACATCTCCAGAGGGGAAGTGCTGAGTGGCACTCCCACTGTAAGGTTCCTGTCATCTAGCCACCACGCTAAATCTTCCCACACCTCTTCCGAAAAAGGAACTGGAAGAAAATTAAGAGTCCCATGCTGCGCAGCACAAGTGAAACTGCTCATGAGGGATCTCTCGGAACTTACTGATACATGAACCCAAAGGGAACACTCTTACTGCTGCCATATCTACCAGCACGCCCAAGTACTTTACCCTCTGCTTGGGAATGACATCCAATTTCTCATACTTTACGTCAACCCCCCAGTCACAACAAAACTCAAGAAAACAGTCCCTGTCCTGTGGCAACTGTAGCAACAAGCTCATAGGCCTAAACAATCACTGACATATCTCAGAAGACATATCAGGTGTGAATGGGCCCAAGCTGAAACCAGTGTGAACAGTCCGTACGTGAGTTGTCCATTAATCAGTTAACTGAGGTATGACTGTAACTTAAGTTTCCATGATTGATTCTAGCTCAAGCTGAGGAATAGCACTCTTACACAGAAGGCGATGGTTTGCATTCCCATACGAACAACAAAATATACACCAGGAGCCATTGCATCTGAGTATCAGATACAGTATTTTTCCACTGCTCTTTTTTTTTATTAAGTACTTTTTGGGAAGATTTATAAAATATTTCTCTAAATACTGAGAAAAAATAACTAACCTTCCAACAGTATGAGACAGAAGGGCTCCAGAAAAACTGTCACTTAGATTTCCATAGAATTCCAGCACTGTGAAACCCTGAAAGTAAATACATCAAAGAATATTACAAATGAAGACATTGTTATGCAGGCAATCAATAGCATATCAGATATAAAACGCTTCAAGAAGAGTCCTTTTCAAAAGATTTCAGAAAGAAGGGAATTTCAGCTTATTGGAAACTCAACCTCCATACTTCCAACCTTCAAATCGGCCTTTTCTCATCATCTCTAACAAAATTTTTACATGATGACCCTAAACATATTTTGTTCCAAGAGAACTCTTATTTTTAATTAAGGGATTTTGACAAAGGAAAAATCTATTTCTGGGTGAAGACCTGTGTCGCCCAGTGAAATGTCCCATATAGCACACATTTCTAGGTATAAATATTTGCTAGATATACCAGAGAAAAAAGCTATACAGCTAATAGGATGCCAGAGTTACTACCTCTGGAGCGATCATCCTCATAGGATGTCGGTATGTCATCTAGGAGCGAGTGGAAGCCACTACCACAGATGCTTAACCCAAATAGATCTCTCCTCTCCCAAAACCCCTCTACCCAAGGGGTGCCGTTACAGCGGTCCTTCTCCGCTCCCTACTACTACTTCTACCCAGAACCTTCATCCCGAAATAGCACCCAAGCTTTGGCCAGCCTAGGGTGGGAAAAAAAAAAGGAAGGGTTCACTGGGCAACACAGGTCTTCACCCAGAAATAGATTTTTCCTTTGTCAAAATCCTTTTTCTGGGATCGACCTGTGTCGCCCAGTGAAATAGTAGCAGAGAATTGGCCATAAAATCTTGTTAAATATAAAAAGTCAAATGTCAAAATAAAAAAATTTTACTAAGGAAAATTATTTTTGAATATGCTTTTTACTTATCCAAATAATATAACAAATTTTTAAAACTGTATATGTTAAGTAAAGTATACAAAACAATGTAGCTTAAGATATTGTTTAACAATCTAACTAAATAACCATCACCTAAATTAACAAATAGTGGTGAAAAATTTGACAATAATGGTATGTACAAAGACAGGAGTGGTTTGTGAAGCAACCCAAACCCAGTCAACAAGGCAGAAAGGCAGGGAATACAAGCGAGGCAGGTAGGTGAGAAGTATACCAATCGGTAGGCAAGCAAATTAAATTATAAATTACAACTTAAATAACATAATACTAAGCTGACTCTGGAGAAACAATGTTCCCTGCAGTGACAGCAGAAAATTTAAGAGCCTCTAAGGACTTAAGGTAGTGACGTTTAAAAACTCTTGGAGATTTCCAGCCTGTATATTTCTTAATTTCATCAAAATTCATATGTTGAAAGTAGTTAACTGAGGTGGCTACAGCACGGATATCATGGACCTGGGAAATTGAATCTGGGTTGGCTTGTTTAATAAAATAAAGAATTTGTTGTCTAATACCATTCAAGGAGATGGTTCCACCATTCTCTCTAACAAAAAGGGGACCTGAAGATCTTTGAGAAGTCCTTTCAAGGTAAGCTTTTAAGGTAACTACCGGACATAAGGAAGGATCTTCCGGAAGAGGAATGATCTTCCAGGGAGACCACCTATTTTGAGGATCTTCGTTCTTGGCTAAAAAGGTTTGGTCTGGAGAAAGTAAAACCTCTCCTGATGGGAGGAAATCCACATGATTCGACTCTCTAGAAAGGGCTGAAAGTTCAGAGATTCTAGCTCCTGAACCCAGGCTAATTAAAAACAGCGTCTCCCTAAGAAGAGTCAAATAAGAGCAAGATTCATTGTTTGTGTTTGAAGCTAATCTTAGTACGTCATTTAAAAACCAAGAAACTGTTTTAGGACGGGTTGTTGGTCTAAGACGAGCACAAGCTTTAGGAATAGAGGAAAAATATGAATCTGTTAAGTCAATGTTAAATCCCAATTGAAATATTTTCTTTAAGGCGGATTTAGTCGTAGTAATAGTACTAGCAGCTAGGCCTTTATCAAAAAGGGCCTTAAAAATGAGATTGTGAGATTCGTAGTCATTGTATGAACGTCTGATTCTTTTAAAAAGTTGGCAAGTTTTCTTACTGCTGAATCATACTGACGGAGAGTAGATTCTCTCTTATCTGATTCTAGAAACATTGTGTTCAAAGGATCAATATTAGCATTTTTCTGTGCCGTGAACTTCATGAAATCCATAAAGTTAGGGCATTCAACATTCCTGAGGAAGCTGACACAGTCTGAGTTTGTACTACTTGGGTTAACTTTGGATGAGAAATTTGTTTGGCTCTGAGTTTCAACTCTAATAGAAGAGGAAACCAGTTGCTCTTCGGCCAGTTGGGGGCTACTAGAGCTATCCGGCCTTTGAATGATCTGAGTTTGTGTAGAACTTTCAACAGAAGATTTACTGGTGGGAACAGGTAAACCTTCTGCCATTTGTTCCAGTCTACTGACATTGCATCCGTGGCATAGGCCCGAGGGTCCAGGTTCGGAGCTATATAACAAGGTAGTTTGTGATTTGATTACGTGGCAAACAGATCCACCTGAAGTCCCGGAATCTGTTGGCAAATCCAGTTGAAGGATTTCTTGTCCAAAGACCATTCTGATTCCAACGGAGTCGTTCTTGACAGAGAATCTGCAATCATGTTTCTTACTCCCGATAGATGCGTGGCGGACAAGTGCCAATGATTTTTCATTGCTAATGAAAAGATTGCTATCATTGCATGGTTTATGTGACTTGATTTGGAACCTCCCCTGTTCAGACAATGAACTATCACTGCACTGTCCAGGACTAATCTGATATGTATGTTCCTGGCTGGTCGTAAGCGTTTCAGAGTCAGGAAAACCGCCATCGCCTCTAGAATATTGATATGGAAGTGACGAAAAAGATTTGACCAGGTTCCTTGAACTTTTTTGTATTGTGAGTAACCTCCCCATCCGGTCAGAGATGCATCCGTGTGAATGATCAGAGCTGGTGGAGGGAATTGTAGAGGAATTGATTTGGAAAGACTTTTGGCCGTTGTCCAAGGTCGTAGTCTTTTCTTTAAGATTGGAGGTATGAGGGAGACTTTGTCCCTGAGATTGTGATTGGCTCAACTCCTCCACACTCGATTTATGTCTTTCAGTTTTGCTTTGAGAAGTAGATCTGTTACTGATGCAAACTGAAGAGAACCTAAGATCCTTTCTTGAGTGCGACGAGAGGCTCGTTTGCACTTGAGAAACTGTCTCGTTGATTTGGCTATCTCTTTGCATTTTGCCGGCGGAACTGAAAGTTTGTGGGTGTTTAGATCCCACTGGATTCCCAGCCATTGAAATTGGGATGCCGGAATCAGACGAGATTTCTTTACATTTATGTGAAATCCTAGATACTCTAGAAACTGGATGACCTTTCTGGTCGCCTTCCGGCACTCAGTGTCGTTGGGAGCCCAGATTAGCCAATCGTCTAGGTAAGCCACGAGCCTGATGCCTTGAGACCTCAGTTCCTGTACCACAGATTCTCCTAGTTTGGTGAAGATCCTGGGTGCTATGCTGAGCCCGAAAGGCATTACTCTGAAGGAGTAAGCCTGTTTGCCTAGTCTGAATCCTAGGTAGGGAGACAAGTTTCTCGCCATCGGGACATGATAACCCTTAAACGCCTATTGGATGTATCATACGTCGACTAAAATTGTCTGTTGGGTGCCGAGTGGACGAGCACGTCGACTACAAAAATTTCAACCGGTCAACTTTGACTCGACCAAAATGGTCGAAAAACGCAATTGTAAGCTAAAACTCTTACATTCTAGTAATATTCAATCATGTACCTTCATTTTGCAACAAATTGGAAGTCTCTAGCACAATATTTCGATTTATGGTGAATTTTTAAAAAAACTTTTTTTCTTACGCACGGATGTAACTCAGCCGAAAATTTCATAAATTCTTTCGTCATTTTGTCGTAATTTTTGCACTGTTCTATATTAGCTGTTACATAAAGTTTTATATATGAAAATGTGCGCAATTTCATGTACAATACAGCAAAATACAACCCATGGTTGTAGCTTTTATAGTTTGGCTATAAACCATGATAACTGCCAAAATTTCAAAAATCTTACAATGGTAAAAAAAGCAATTTTAATAAAAATTCAATCATTTATCATTTACCTTTTTGCAACCAATTGGAAGTCTCAGCACAATATTTCGATTTATGGTGAATTTTTGAAAAACTTTTTCCTTACGTCCGCCAGAAATTCTTTAAATCACGTTGTCGTAATGTTTGCACTGTTTTATATTAGTCGTTACATAAAGTTTTATATATGGAAATATGCGCAATTTCATGTAGAATACAACAGAAAATAACTCATGGTTGTAGCTTTTATCAGTTTTGAAATATTTTCATATAAATCACGATAACTGCCAAAATTTCAAGCTTCGGTCAACTTTAACTCGACCGAAATGGTCAAAAAACGCAATTATAAGATAAAACTCTTACATTCTAGTAATATTCAATCATGTACCTTCATTTTGCAACAAACTGGAAGTCTCTAGCACAATATTTCGATTTATGGTGAATTTCTGAACAAAAAAATTTTTTTTCCTTACGTCTGCGCGTGGTAACTCGGCCGAACATCTCAGAAATTCTTTCGTCATGTTGTCGTAATGTTTGCATCGTTTTACATTAGTCGTTACATAAACTTTTATATTTGAAAATGTGCACAATTTCATGTAGAATACAACAGAAAATAGCTCATGGTTGTAGCTTTTATCAGTTTTGAAATATTTTCACATAAATCACGATAACTACCAAAATTTCAACCTTGGTCAACTTTAACTCGACCGAAATGGTCAAAACGCAATTGTAAGCTAAAACTCTTACATTCTAGTAATATTCAATCGTTTAACTTCATTTTGCAATAAATTGGAAGTCTCTAGCACAATATTTCGATTTATGGTGAATTTTTTAAAAAAACATTTTCCTTACGTCTGCGCAGTAACTCGGCCGAACATCTCAGAAATTCTTTCATCTCGTTGTCGTAATATTTGCACCGCTTTATATTAGTCGTTACATAAAGTTTTATATATGAAAATGTGCGCAATTTCATGTACAATACAACAAAAAATAACTCATGGTTGTAGCTTTTATCAGTTTTGAAATATTTCCATATAAATCAAGATAAATTGAAAAAATTCGACTTTCGGTCAACTTTAACTCGACCGAAATGGTCGAAAACTGCAATTGTAAGCTAAAACACTTACAGTCTAGTAATATTCAATCAATTATCTTCATTTTGCAACAAACGGGAAGTCTCTAGCACAATATTTCGATTTATGGTGAATTTTTGAAAAAAACATTTTTTTATGTCTGCTCGTTAAGAATTCATGCATCATTTTGTGATAATATTTTCTCTGTGTTGCTTTGATCGTTTTAAAATTTGTTATATACCAAAATCATCGCAATTTAGTGTACAATACAACTAAAAAAATTAACTCATTAGCTTTAACCGTTTTGCTTACAGCGACTTGTATACAATTATATACGAGTTTTTTTTCGCTGTCATATATTCCAATATTTATATATGATAATGATATTTTTTTCATTTCTGATGGTTGCATACTAAACTTCAGGCAATGACAAAAAAATGAGCCAAAATGAACTCTTAATCTTAAAAACTAAGCGTGCTCTGATTTTTGAAAAAACTTTTTCCGCTTTGGCGCTAACTCACCGAACGCCGCCAGCATACGGGAGACGTTTTTGTAAATAGGGCTTCGGGGTTAAAGGGATAATATGCGTCTGTAAGATCTATAGAGGTGGTGACGGCCCCATGGGGAAGTAAGGTCCGCACCTGAGAGACGGTCAACATACGGAACTTGTCGCATTGGATATAAGAATTTAGAGTTGATAGGTCCAATATCACTCTTCTTTTGTCTGAGTCTTTCTTTGGCACGTTGAACAAGCGTCCTTGAAATTTTAGATGTCTGACTTTCTTTATTGCCTTCTTTAGAAGAAGGTCTTTTGCATATTCTAACAGATCTGGTGCTGGGGTCTGATAGAATCTGACTGGTGGAGGAGGCCCTTCTATCCAACTCCACCCTAGACCCTTTGAAACAATACTGTGGGCCCATGGACTGAAGGTCCAATGGTCACTGTGAAGGTGCAAACTCCCGCCTACCTGAGGAGGCTCATTTGTTTGAGGGCTTATTGTCTCTGCCTCCTCTTGAGCCTCTGCCTCTAGACTGAGCTCTGGATCCCGCCCTGTGCTGAAATCCGCCTCGACCTCTAACGCCCCTGGACTGGCGGTAACCTTGAAACGAACCTTGAGTTTCAAAGGTGGGGTTGAACACCGGGGAAGCCACGTAAGCAGCCGAGCCAGCAGAGTGGTGAGCTGGTTGATTCAGCAAGACATACTGAGGTTGCCCTTTGGAGGTAGAAGGTTGGGCAACTTGAGCAACAGGAACTGCCTGGACAACTGTCTGGGTCTGAGGGGCTTTGTACGGGTGGTACCTCCTTGTCCTCTTCCTTCCCTTAGGCTGAGGGCCCGAAGACTCAGAAGACTTCCTCTTAAAGGGAAGTCCCCAACGAATCCGGAGATTCTGGTTGGCCCTGGAAGCCTCACTGATGACGGTGTTGACTACGTCATCAGGAAAGAGGTTAGTTCCCCAGATGGAAGATTTAATGAGCCTGTTTGGCTTATGCCGGATGGAGGCGTCAGCAAGCACATGCTTCCGGCAGTTCCGTCTTGCCACCACAAAGTCATACAAATCACTCTGAAACGAAGCCAGAAGTGATTTGGTCAGAATCCGGAATAGAGGTTCGTCCTTATACACAGCCGATGTCAACTCCGCCAAGGTGACGGAGTTGATGGATCTACTGAGACGGCATCTAGCATCGTATTCCGCCTTGATCAAGGACTCTGGAATCCTGGGCAACTGCTCACTGAATAGATCCGAAGCGCACTCCGGATCCAGCCTACCTACTGTAAAGGTTTCAGGAGCCCCAACCCAGCAATCCAGATCTCCCGGAAAGAGTAGAGATGTAGAGTCCGTCTCACGAAGCTGAGGCATCAGCTTCTCCTCTATCCCGGCCTGCAGAGTCAACTCAGCTATCTTAGAAGTACAAGGGGTGGGAATGTCCTCATGGACAACAAACATCGTATACTGCCCCTTGTGAGGAGTTAGCTTAGTGTTGGCACACTCCCAGTCAGACAGTATTCTGACCCATGCGGACTGTGCTTGGTCCCTGGGGAAGATCACCGTCTCCCTGGGAACCTTGTCTTCCCTCACCAGAGCTTCTTCCGATAAACGGGCGTATCCCGGGAAAGGAAAGACAAGATCCGCCGGAAAGAACTCGTAGTCTTCCACAGGACGGGTGCCACAACCTTCAATGGTTAATTTACCATTGGCAAAGGGGCATTGAAGGCAAGACGCCAAGGATTACAGTCCTCAAATGTTGGAAGCTTCGAGGAGTCCAGAATAGAGTAACTCCGTTGCTGTACCGGACCGGTATTGACGAATCCGGCAAGCGACTCCTCTTGGGTCTTCAGTCTCTGAGCCAGAGACTGTACAAATCTGCCAGATGTCTCCAGACTCGAAGCGAGATCTCGAGACATCGTCTCAAATTGTGAGTCTACCTTGGCAGATATCTTCTTCATCAGGATATCTGCGAAGGCCTCAGGGTCAAATTCAGGTTTCTTAGCTTTGGCCGCCTTGGGTCTCGAACCCTTAGAAGGGGGAGCAGCCTTCTGAGAGGAAATCGAAGGTTTGGGAGCCAACGACAACCTGGCGGAACTCGGCATGGCCGGGATCTTCGGGGGTTTTGACAATTTAGGTAACGTCTTCGTCTTCGCCAAGGACTTCATTTTGGGGATCACCGATCCCGAACAGGCCCCAAGGGCGGAGACTTTAGAGAAGCCTTGGAAGGAGGAAGATGAAGACACAGGAGAGCTAAAAGAAATTGAATGTTTATTTCTACCTGCCTCACTTACATCCCTACCTTCCTCCTCCGGATCGATGGCCATTGGTTCTATGTGAATGTTGATGTTGGCCACTTCCTCGGCCACTTCCTCGCACAGTTCTTGCTGGTCTTCCGGCAGGACTTGGGTCTCAATCCTAATCCTGTTAATCAGGGGCTCCGCCACTTCGGGAGCTACAGCTGCAGAGGACCTGGCCATGGGGTAAAGGATGTTACATATGTCCTCTGCTAGCACATAGGGGCGTCCCTGACCAACGTTGCAACCGAAGCCCCCGACCCAGATCTTAAGGGTAGCAAGAGATGAGGATTGGCGGGACCGAGGAACCTGAAACAGGATATAATGTCAATATAGGAAATTGACGTGTAAATTCTTTCGTCATAAGGAGATGCACTTCAGACCTGTTTGAAATATTCATAAGAGTATGCCAAAAGGTTAACATACCGAATCATCAATCACGTCTTGGTAAAGGGCGTAGCATACATCACAACCATCGGGATGCCAGACAAGATGATCCTCCACCTCGACTGCGCAGCTGGCATGAGACCTGCATGCTACATGGCCACAGGGTTGCTGTAAATAAGCGTTACAGCCCGGCCCCTGACAATGAACCACCTGTAAGAGGAATTGATACATGAGTATCAAAAGTGATAACGCCGGAACAGTTTCCAGCGGTGGGGAATGACTAAACTAGTAAAGACTTAAATTAATAATTTTCACTCCACGCCGGAGTTGAGATCTGGGGTAAACAATAAGGTTACGGCGGAATGTTCCGATACAATCAGAACAGGGAGGCCAGGCCTGAAGTTGATCGCAACGGAGAACAATTCCAGTGAATCCGGAGCGTCCCGTCTAAATTAACCTCACAGAAATCAACAACCGAGTGGTGGAAAAAGCAAGTTTCGCTGGAACGAGGTTCCGGGACTGATTTCAGCGGAACGTAGTTCACGGGGAATAAGGTAAAAACTAAAAATAATATTCAGCCCGGCATCTCAACAATTCTGCCATAAAAAAGGGAGGGGGAAGACACCGACGCTCAAGCTATTGTTCCTTACCAGGAACTAAACAGCGAGCTAACGATAGCCGCCAGAACAGGTCCGGATGGCGGAACAGTGGAGAAGTAGGGGGCAGAGAAAACATGGCGACTACAACAGGTCAGGTGCCTAAACACCTTCCACGAAGCGTCATCTCAACCAAAAAGGGCAAATGAGCATTGCTCTAAAATGCCCCAAAGGGAGAAGCCATGAATAGACAATAGACTGATATATAAGGAGTGAGAGAAAACACATGAAGGCGGAATAGATAATATCTATAGCCTAGCCTAACCTTCCGAAGTGAACACCTGGACAGGTAGGCTAGGTCACGCCAGTGAGACAAACGAGAAAGGGGCACCAGCACCGAACCAAGCCTTCCGAGATTTGACGAATCAAACTGGTCAGGAAGGACGGGCAGGCGCCAAAAGCTCGAACGAAGGCCACCCTAGAAGACCTATCTTACCTAGGCCTAGAAAGCCAGGGTAGGAAGGAAAACTGGGGCCAACTTAGCCTACCTTCCGAGATTCGACAGTGTCAAACTGGTCAGGTAGGCTAATGAGTGACACTACCATACATATCAGACTAAAGGCATATAAGGAATACATAATAATAATAAAATTGAAATAATATAATTACAAAAATTTAATGCACCTGCGTAAAGAACAAAAAGGAAAGGGTAGGCTAGGCCTCACTTCCCACTATTCTAAAATGTAACAATAGTCGTGCACGTCAGAAACGAACGATAAATTAAAACTATCATTATTATTATATGGAGCATTATAAGAAAAATCTTCCAAGGCGTCAGAAGATATAGGAGCATCAAGAGGTTGTGGACTACAACCACGAACGAAAACAAACATGGCGGCTCCGAGCCGAACAAAGTGTAAGTTATAAAACGGGACAAAATTGTCCAACCCAGTCCCAAACCAACAAAAATGAATACTCAACTTAGAAGAGGATGCGTCCTGATTGATTGAAGACATGATGTGATAACCAAAATGCCAAAATTAAGGAAAAGGGCACAAAAAACACACCAGCGAAAAACGTGTGTATACGAGAAAAGGTGCTATGAGAGGATAAAGGTTCTGGGTAGAAGTAGTAGTAGCGAGCAGAGAAGGACCGCTGTAACGGCACCCCTTGGGTAGAGGGGTTTTGGGAGAGGAGAGATCTATTTGGGTTAAGCATCTGTGGTAGTGGCTTCCACTCGCTCCTAGATGACATACCGACATCCTATGAGGATGATCGCTCCAGAGGTAGTAACTCTGGCATCCTATTAGCTGTATAGCTTTTTTCTCTGGTATATCTAGCAAATATTTATACCCAGAAATGTGTGCTATATGGGACACTTCACTGGGCGACACAGGTCGATCTCAGAAATGTCTTTATGCCTAGTCACAACACATGCCTACAATGACAAAAGGCAAAAGTAAACAAAAACATCACTGAATGTCTGCTCATACTAGTGATGCTTTAATTGGAAGTATTTTAGAAGGTCTGCTACTAGGGAGAGACAAATCTCACCTGCCTGAGGTTCAGATGAATAAAATCACAATTCTCTTAATGCAAATTCTATTTTTCCCAGATATAAAAAAATGAAGTACAGTATAGTAATACCTTGTTAGTCTGCTTTTTCAAATCTGCACTACTCCATTGTGTTGTGTGTGTGTGTGTGTGTGTGTGTGTGTGTGTGTGTGTGTGTGTGTGTGTGTGTCTCTCTCTGTCTCATTAGCTCTTGCTTGGACTGTACATTCAACCTCCTCAGTGGATGAGTCATGCTTCCATTTCATTGTCTCATGAAGCCAGAAAGAAATAGTTCTGAACACCTCTTTCATGGCCCTCCCAGTACTAACAAAGAGGCAGCAACACTCAGGTCTGAGATGTTATTTTCTCTTTAGGTAGTACAGTCGACCAGCCATATTCGCCGGGGTTAGGGACCACAACCAACCATGAATACCAAAATCTGCGATATATTGGAACCCCCCTTTAAAAACGCTTATATGTAACTGCCTACTTCAAGCCAATCAACATCAAGGAATGCTTGTACCCTGCTGCTTGATTGACTACTTCCAACCCTTCCTAGCTGGAGAGAGAGAGAGAGAGAGAGAGAGAGAGAGAGAGAGAGAGAGAGAGAGAGAGAGAGAGAGAGAGAGAGAGTACAGCATACCTTAAAATTTTTAATAGTTCCAACAAAAATATACCTTAAACTATCATCCTAAAACACTTTAATATCATTTCAAAGTCATCTTACAACATTACGTTCATTCTGGTCCCATACAGCTGAGACTAAAACATCTCCAGAGGGGAAGTGCTGAGTGGCACTCCCACTGTAAGGTTCCTGTCATCTAGCCACCACGCTAAATCTTCCCACACCTCTTCCGAAAAAGGAACTGGAAGAAAATTAGAGTCCCATGCTGCGCAGCACAAGTGAAACTGCTCATGAGGGATCTCTCGGAACTTACTGATACATGAACCCAAAGGGAACACTCTTACTGCTGCCATATCTACCAGCACGCCCAAGTACTTTACCCTCTGCTTGGGAATGACATCCAATTTCTCATACTTTACGTCAACCCCCCAGTCACAACAAAACTCAAGAAAACAGTCCCTGTCCTGTGGCAACTGTAGCAACAAGCTCATAGGCCTAAACAATCACTGACATATCTCGGAAGACATATCAGGTGTGAATGGGCCCAAGCTGAAACCAGTGTGAACAGTCCATACGTGAGTTATCCATTAACCAGTTAACTGAGGTATGAATGTATCGTAAGTTTCCATGATTGATTCTAGCTCAAGCTGAGGAATAGCACTCTTACACAGAAGGCGATGGTTTGCATTCCCATACGAACAACAAAATATACACCAGGAGCCATTGCATCTGAGTATCAGATATAGCAGCTTTCCACCGCTCTTTTTTTTTTTTTATGGGAGTACTGTTTGTTAAGATTTATAAAATATTTCTTTAAATACTGAGAAAAAATAACTAACCTTCCAACAGTATGAGACAGAAGGGCTCCAGAAAAACTGTCACTTAGATTTCCATAGAATTCCAGCACTGTGAAACCCTGAAAGTAAATACATCAAAGAATATTACAAATGAAGACATTGTTATGCAGGCAATCAATAGCATATCAGATATAAAACGCTTCAAGAAGAGTCCTTTTCAAAAGATTTCAGAAAGAAGGGAATTTCAGCTTACTGGAAACTCAACCTCCATACTTCCAACCTTCAAATCGGCCTTTTCTCATCATCTCTAACAAAATTTTTACATGATGACACTAAACATATTTTTCTCCAAGAGAACTCTTATTTTTAATTGTGTCTTTATGCCTAGTCACAACACATGCCTACAATGACAAAAGGCAAAAGTAAACAAAAACATCACTGAATGTCTGCTCATACTAGTGATGCTTTAGTTAGCAGTATTTTAGAAGGTCTGCTACTAGGGAGAGACAAATCTCACCTGCCTGAGGTTCAGATGAATAAAATAAAAATTCTCTTAAAGCAAATTCTATTTTTCCCAGATATAAAAAAATGAAGTACAGTATAGTAATACCTTGTTAGTCTGCTTTTTCAAATCTGCACTACTCCATTCTGTGTGTGTGTGTGTGTGTGTCTCTCTTTCTGTCTCATTAGCTCTTGCCTGGACTGTACATTCAACCTCCTCACTGGATGAGTCATGCTCCCACTTGATTGTCTCATGGAGCCCGAAAGAAATAGTTCTGGACACCTCTTTTTTGGCCCTCCCAGTACTAACAAAGGGCAGCAACACTCAGGTCTGAGATGTTATTTTCTCTTAAGGTAGTACAGTTGACCTCCCGTATTCGCCAGAGTTATGGACCACAACCAACCCTGAGTACCAAAATCTGCGATATATTGGAACCTCCCTTTAAAAACACTTATATGTAGCTGCAACTAAAATGCTTGTAACTGCCTATTTTAATAGTTCCAACAAAAGTATACCTTCAACTATCATCCTAAAACAATTTAATATTATTTCAAAGTCATCTTACAACATTACCCTTAAAAATATATGGCTCACAACTACGTGAGATGTAACCGACCCCTAAGAGAGAGAGAGAGAAAGAGAGAGAGAACAAAAATACATATGAACGTTACACATATTTAATACACTATTGACAGTACATATACAAAGGTATATAAAGATTAATTCGTGAAATAGGTTATAATATACAGTATCAGGAAACATTTAAACTAAAATCAAATCAATCATAAAGAGAACACTCCCTCACAAAACAGTGGAGCTACAAGCTAATCAGCAACTATAGCAAAGTCCAGCGCTCTTTGCAGTTAAGCCCCGCCCACTGCTTACATCATGACCATCCCTTAAAGCTAATTGGTTGGCAATAGTTTCAGAAAGTTGATTAATCTGTGGCTCTTTTCATGTTCATTAATATTGCAATGGTTGTTGTACCGAACTAAAATACGTTCTGCAGATTGTCGAAAGGAAACGTTATTTTATCCCCTGAAATAAAATCGTAATACGCATCTCAATAAAGGTGGTAAAAAAAAGGAAAATATAAACGAAGTAATGAGTGTTCCGCGAGGCTGTCGTGTTGTGTTTCGTAAATGAGGTTCACCTGAATACAGAGGTGACACAGGGAATGTCTGGATTCGAATCGGTGCACTTGAATCACTAACAATGATAATTACCGTCTGATATTGTCAAGCGTGTTCACCATTCTAAACTTAAACACAGACACTTTCTCAGAGCTAAGCAGACTGATATTTCATATTGATTTTAGGAAATTTTTCTCAGAGCTAAGCAGACTGATATTTCATATTGATTTTATGAAATTTTACAACTTTTTGACAGTCATAAAATCCATTTCATTGCACTCGTTTACACATTCGGAGGGATGACGAGCAGTGACTGCACTCTACAAAACCAGAATATGCCTATGTTTACAGTATAATAGGCTGTACGAGTCGTATTGGATATAATTTCCTGAGAATTTTCTTAAGGACATTACCTTCTTCCGAAATAACAGGATCATAAAAATGGACGTAGACCTATGATGTCCTATGTCATTTTGTCGGTTTATGCAGCTTATGGTGCTTGTATTATAGGCCTATCTTATACTCAATCGTTTTATTGTGGTTATTCTTATTTTTGTTTTTGTTGTTATGGTGCTTGTACAGTAGTTTTGTGTCTTCGAAAACTTTTCATATGGTAACCTAACATTGCAGAATAAACATAGACCTACTCATAAAATACTGGTTTAAAGAATTTTCTGCCTACTCTTGTTAATTGAAATTTAGTCATTTGTTTTAATTAAAAGTAATTGGGATCTTTATGAATACAGTCTACGCTAAACATTCTCCTAACAACAGATCCTAACAGCAGAGAGAGAGAGAGAGAGAGAGAGAGAGAGAGAGAGAGAGAGAGAGAGAGAGAGAGAGAGAGAGAGAGAGAGAGAATTTACTAACTCATGTACCCTTTTGTCCAACAGGGTAGCCTACAAGAATGCCCCCGAAAGCAAATGAATATCATGGGCTACTCGCAGACTGGTTTGGATCATCTCATACATAAATTTTTCAGCTATCATTTATTTTTTCTTATTTCATTATGTATCTTATGATGCCTTCCTACCATAGCCTTCATTTTCATAGAAATGCTACAGCAGCCTTATATTTACTCATCACAGTCATATAATTTGTTATCCCTTTTGTAAATATATTTTCAATATATTTCATTGAGAGCAGTTTGATAGTTGTGTGTAAGGCTGATACAGTCCTATGATTGATCTCTGTGTCATTGGCTACGTCCCCATAAGTTTTACTTTTATTCTCTGTGGTATAAGTGGCATTACAATTACTATGGCCATCCACGCATGTCTGTGCATGTGCACTTGCTTATACGTGTATATTCCACTTTATATTATGCATTACGTATCATGGAGTTGAAACTACTATATTAATTAAAAGTTACTGTATTTCCAACAGATACGGGAAGTAAATGATTTGCGATAAGAAATTGACGTATAGGCCCATGCCCTGTCATGTTCTCAAAATATAAGAATTTAATGTGTGGTCCTATGACCTGTCATTGCCTCAAAATATAAGAAATTGATGTGTAGGCCTAATCTCTCAATGATATTAACATTTGACATGGCTGCATAAGTCTATGCTTCATTTCAATTAATGTGGCCTATATGGGGTCGCTTATGTAGGCCAACACCAATTTAACCCTTAAACGCCGGGCCTCTATTTACAAAAGTGTCTGTCGTATGCCGGCGGCATTCGGGAGTGAGCGCCGAAGTGGAAAAAAAGTTTTTTTCAAACAATCACAGCACGCTTAGTTTTTAACATTAAGAGTTCATTTATGGCTCCTTTTTTTGTCATTGGCTGAAGTTTAGTATGCAACCATCAGAAATGAAAAAAATATCATTATCATATATAAGTATTGGAATACATGACAGTGCAAAAAAAAATTTCATATATAATTGTATACAAATTGCGCTTGAGAAAAACGGTTAAAGCTTATGAGTTATTTTTTTTTGTTGTACTGTACACTAAATTGCGATGATTTTGGTATATAACAGATTGTAAAACGATCAAAGCAACACAGAGAAAATATTATCACAAAATGATGCATGACGTAAAAAAAAGTTTTTTCAAAAATTCACCATAAATCGAAATATTGTGCTAGAGACTTCCCGTTTGTTGCAAAATGAAGGTAATTGATTGAATATTACTAGACAGTAAATGTTTTAGCTTACAATTGCATTTTTCAACCATTTCGGTCGAGTTAAAGTTGACCAAAGTTCGAATTTTTTCTATTTATTGTGATTTATATGAAAATATTTCAAAACTGATAAAAGCTACAACCATGATTTATTTTTTGTTGTATTCTACATGAAATTGTGCACATTTTGATGTATAACACTATATGTAATGCCTAATATAAAATGGCGCAAAAATTACGACAAGGTGACTAAAGAAATGCTGAGATTTTCAGCGGAGTTCCCGCGCACGGAGGGAAGGAAAAATTTTTTTTTAAAAATTCACCATAAATCGAAATATTGTGCTAAAGATTTCCCGTTTGTTGCAAAATGAAGATAAATGATTGAATGTTACTAGAATATAAGAGTTTTGGCTTACAATTGCGTTTTTCGACCATTTCGGTAGAGTTAAAGTGAACCGAAGGTTCAAATTTTGTCACTTATCGTGATTTATATGAAAATATTTCAAAATTGATAAAAGCTACAACCATGAGTTATTTTTTGTTGTATTCTACATGACATTACACACATTTTGATGTATAACACTTTATGTAACGCCTAATAGACAATGGCACAAAAATTACGACAATGTGACTCAAGAAATGCTGAGATTTTCAGCAGAGTTTCCGCGCGCGGAGGGAAGGAAAAAGTTTTTTTTCAAAAATTCACCATAAATCGAAATATTGTGCTAGAGACTTCCCGTTTGTTGCAAAATGAAAGTAAATGATTGAATGTTACTAGAATGTAAGAGTTTTGGCTTACAATAGGGTTTTATGACCATTTCAGTCGAGTCAAAGTTGACCGAAGGTTCAAATTTTGTCACTTATCGTGATTTATATGAAAATATTTAAAAACTGATAAAAGCTACAACCATGAGTTATTTTTTGTTGTATTCTACATGAAATTTTGCACATTTTGATGTATAACAATTTATATAATGCCTAATAGAAATCGGCACGAAAATTACGACAAGGTGACTCAAGAAATGCTAGGATTTTCAGCGGAGTTACCATGCGCGGAGGGAAGGAAAAAGCTTTTTTTAAAAATTCGCCATAAATCGAAATATTGTGCTAGAGACTTCCCGTTTGTTGCAAAATGAAGGTAAATGATTGAATATCACTAGAATGTTAGATTTTTTGCTTACCAAAAAAAGAACCAAATAGATATATATATATATATAATATATATATATATATATATATATATATATATATATATATATATATATATATATATTAACCGCATTCCATGTTAGCACCCACCTCACTAGAATGAAGTTTATCAAGGGAGGGAGAGAATGAAAAACAGGGTGGGTCACGGGTGACACGGGCCCCTCTCCAGAAATAGATTTTTCCTTTGTCAAAATCCTTTTTCTGGATCGGGTCCCGTGTCACCCGGTGAAATAGTAACAGAGAAATAAACATCATTCTTATGCTATTAAAGACTTAAATAGAAAGGTTGAAAACTAGGAGAATTCTACCCTGAACATAAGTAAGGTCCTCTAAGTTCATGTAATGAAAATAATGTAAGTGGTCACCGTCTAAGATCATGAGCTTAGAATAGCACCTGAATAGGCTTGTATTAAGAAAATACTTCCTGCCTAATAGCAGACCCAATGACAGTGCCCCCTTTTTTAAAAGGAGAGGACCTGACAAAATTACGAGGTCCTGTCTAAGAAGCCTGCAAGGAGAAAACTGGACACAGAAACAGACCTTGTAAAGGGGAGTACTTTCCAAGGTGACCATGAAAATGAGGACCTTCAATTGTAGATAGAAAGTTAGGGTGAGGAATTCACAACACTACCCCTGAAGAGGGGAAACCAAACTGATTGGTTCCGCCAGACAAACCAAACTGATTGGTTCCGCCAGACAGGCAGACAGTACAGGAAAACTAACACTAGAAGCTAAGCTGATTAAAAATTTTGGGACTTCCTTAACAAGGAAAGATAAGAACAAGGTGATTGTTGGTTACCGAAGCTAACTCCGATACATTACTCAAAGACCAGGAAACCGAATGAGGACGGAGTACTGTTCTTAGACGAACACAGACCTTAGGGATGAAAGTTTGGGCCTGTGAGTCTGGTTCCAACAAAACACTTTCCTCGAGGCCAATGCGGTCGCATCAGTACTATAGCTTCGAAAACTATGTGAAGAGTGCTAGTTACTTAACTGCAGAACCATACTGCAGAAGAGTAGGATCCCTTAACTGATTTCAGGAAAACAGTAATAACAGGACCAATATCAGTTTCCTCCTAAACTGTAAGATTCACAAAGACCACAAAGCCAGGACATCAGAGTTTGAGGGGGCTGACATCAGAGGCTGAGTTTATACCAGACGGGACAGCTTGATAGTTTGTGACTGAATTGGGTTGCAAACAGACCTACTTCCAGGCCCAGGAAAAGGTCACAAGACTACCTGAATGACGCTCCGCCTAAGGACTATTCCGACACCAGGGGGGAGGCCCTGGATAGGGAAAAAGCAGTGACCTTTTGGACCCCTACGAGAAGGGTGGTAGACAGAGGCACCTGCGTCTGTTGGTTATGGAGAAGAATGAACCATAACCTGAACGGAGCAATTCGAGTCCAAAACCACCTGTTTACGCAGCGCACTATTGCTGTTTTGTTCAGAACCAGCCTAAAAGGAAACCTCTTGGGGGGAAGAAGTTTCCAAGGACAGGAAGACTGTCACCGCCCTCCAAAGCGTTGATATGGAACTGCCGGAACGTGACCGACTAAGTACCATGTACTCCATTGGGCCAAAAAATAACCACCTCACCCGCCAGAGAGGTGACGGTGTGGAACACTGAGGCCGGAGGGGGGAAAGCTGGAGAGGAACTGACTTCGGTAAGCACTTGACAGTTGTGCAAGGCCGGAGGCCACTATTCAAGCAGGAGGAATCAGGAGACACATCCCTGACTCCACCATACCCGGTCATAAACTCCAGCTTTGACTTCAGAAGGAGAACCGTCACTGAAGCAAACTGGAGAAAACCAGGACCTTTTCTTGGGCACGGGGGGAGGTATGCTTGAGATGATGAAATGATAAGATGCCCTTGCTATCTCTTTCCACTTCCACTGGATTCATAACTACGGAAGGCTACCCTACTGAATCAGGTGGGATTCCTTCCTGGTTACTTAGAAGCCCAAAGACTCTAGAAACCGATTATAATGACCGGCGCCCTCAGGCAATTCCCGGCGCTGGGTGCCCAAATGAGCCAGGCAACTAGATATGCAGCTAGCATAGCCTCCTAATACCGGAGCTGTTGAACTACGGTATTGTTCAAACTGGCAAAGACTCTGGAGCCGCATTGAGGAGGGCATGAACCTGAAGGGGGCACGCCTGCTCCCGAGTCTGAATCCCAAGAAGGATAGGACCTTTCTGCAACCAAGATGTGAAAGGAAGCGTCGGAAAGGTCTATAGAGGTGGTTACGGCTCCACAGCGCAGTAGGATCCGAACCCACAAGACTGTAAGCAACCGAGACTTGCCGCATGAATAAGGAAAACAAACGGGACACGCCGGAAAAATTTTCCAGTGGAAGGGAACTTCCTTGGCAGACTGAAAAAAAGCCTGACAGGCCATTCGCAAAGACCCCCAGAACTCTGGCCGGAGGCTGATTGAACCTGATTGGGGGAACAACAGTCCAGCTCCACCGGGCCCTGATAACTATACTCTGGGCCCAGGAACTGAAGTTCCAGTGGCCCCGAAAATGGTACAGCCTCCCACCCATATGAGAAATACTACAGGGAGGAGGCTTGATTGCCTCCCGTGAAGCGAAAGCCTTCCCAATTTCTCGGAGAGGAGTAGGATGCATCCCTGCTCCTGATGATAACCCGAGGGTCAGAGCCTCTTGCCAAATGTCTAGTGAAAATTTTTCCTTAGGTTTTCGTATAAAGCAAAGAAAACCCGGCGGGCATTGCATTCTTTCCCGTGGGGAGGCAGAGACACACGGGGCGTTACAAGGGGCTGATGTGTTGGCTGAACCCGCACACATCGAGGTGGAGGCTGGGAGTGAGAGCTGACGGCTGTCTAGGGGCAGAGACCTGAAGAGCCTGCACCACCGCCTGAGCAGGGGCTCTTGAACTACATGAACTTCTTGCCGGACTTGGGCAGGTCCCGGCAAGATCAGACCGTTTCTGCTCGTAGGGTAGACACCCATGAGAACGGAGGATCTGGGTAACAATAGTAACCCCAGATGGGCGAACAACGCCCCACCTGGGGAAAAAAGATTAATTCTCCAGGTGAAACCATTCATAAGATTTTTCAGCTCAAGGCGGAACGGGCAAGCCTGACTTACACCTGTTTCAGCTTCCGAAAATTGACTCCGGAAGCTTAGGAGCTGTACGCTGAATAAATTAGAAGCGTAGTCCGGGGTTAGAAGATTCACTGTGAATGTATCTGTGATATCTGTCTCCCGGAAATGCCTCAGCGATACATTTTCAAAACAAGCCTGTTGATAAGAGGGCTACATTCGGAGCACAAGGGGTAAGAAACAGGGCTCTCCAAGAGAGCACGGTAAGACCCCACAGCTGGCGTGAACTTGAATTCTCCGCCTGCCACTCCGTTAGAGTCCTCAGGAGACGATGTGTCCAGCCCCTAGCTGAGGGCTCACTTATGGATCCTGCCAGACAGATGCCATGCTCGTTCTGACAGTCTGGTAAAACCCGGATAAGAGGATACCAGACCGGAAGGGAAGAAATGCCCTTCCACCAACCTCCGTGTGCCCACACCCCCGACAGGAGGGTGCCTTCATGCTGGGAAGCATAAAGGAAGGCACCAAGATTCCCCCAGACTGGAGGAAAAGAGGTGGAGATGTCCGGAACGATAGAATTCCGGAACGGAGCAGGACTTAACAGGTGATCCATTGACAATGAGTCTTGAGATTAATCTCTTGGGATTTAAGCTCCTGGGAAAGGGAAGGCATGGACCATGACGTAGATAGTTAGTTAATAGGTTGACAATGACCCTCATAACGAGCTCCTTATAAGGAGACCCGTAAAAGAGTTTTCAACAAAGGAAGGAGGGGGTAACCGCCTTGCTTGCTTGGGCCGTGTCCCTTTCCAGAAGACGAGGCCAAACTCGTAGATGGCACCGGATTAGAGATCCGAGACGTCCTTGAGGGGCCCGGAGCGGGTCTTCTTGGTTTAAAAAGGGTGGTCTTTTTTTTTTTTTTTTTGACTTTACTGACTTCACCTTAGGGACGGTAGACCAGGAACCGTCGAAAAGGGATGAGAAGGTAACGAATCCCCTAAAGGAAAAGTTTGCCTCACCTAATTCCGAGCTAAGCGGAAAAGGCTTGTCTCAATAATTCCCGCACCTACTTATCGCTCCGGGGACGATGTTCACAGGTCCGAGAACGAGACAGAAGGCCATAACGTCTTCAGAAAACTCTCCGTAACCAATTAACTTGAAGCGAAGAGTTACGAGACTTGCGGCCGGCCTCCAGGAGGGGGAAAAATTAGAACCCCAGACACCGGAGGAACAACTATCAATAATTTATATAAGACGGAGTTTGGCGAAGGAAAAACCGATAGTTGTATATGAAACCTACCAATTTACCGAGAATCTCGCCCGGAAACGGAGTTTGGCGGAGGAAATCGATAGGCGTATATGAAACCTACCGATCCACCGAGAATCTCGCCCGGAGAGAGCCCAAACACCGAAAGATTAACTATTAATAAGCCACAAGAGGCGGAGAACCGATAGGTTTATATGAAACCTACCAGTGCGAGAATCCCGCCCGGAGACGGAGTTCAAAGAGCGACTATTAATAAGCCACATGAGGCGGAGCTTGACGGAGGTAAAACCGACAGGTATATATGAAAACCACGGATTCATCAGGTAGCCTGCGAGGTGCCAAACGACGGGTAATAATAATAATAAGCCAAAGGAGGCGGCGTTTGGCGGCGATAAAACCGACTGGTGTAAATAAAACCTACGGATTCATCAAGTAGCCTGCTCGGAGAGAGCATAGCGTACTTTACAACCTTCCGAGTCAAGAATAAGTCACATGAGGCGGAGTTTGGCGGAGACGAAACCGACAGGTATATATAAAACCTACGGGTTCATCAAGAAGCCTGCTCGAGGAGAGCATAGCGTACTTCATAACCTTCCGTGCCAAACTATAAATCCAAAACAGACTGCGCGACCGAATGGGAGCTATAGACTCGTGACCGCTGGTTTGTTGTAGGATAGCGGAGCATTCCTGCACTTGACAAAACCAGTCGAAAACGTATGAGAAAAAGGCATGCTGGAACGGATGCCGGAGCAGAGTACCGTAGCAGCCAAAGCCTAGTCAGACCAGGAAAACCCCCGGAGAAAACCGGAGAGAAAACCGGGCTAACAGGACAAAACTCATAGACATAAAAACAGAGTCAACGGAACATTCCGAAGCGATCATGTTTGAACAAAATGTGGGAAGGTTATGAACTGTTCGGAAGTGGGCGCACTCCGAGCCAAGAGAGGAAAACCCCCGGAGGAGGATATCCTGAACAAGTGATAGCGGTGGGGGGAATAAACGCCGACCACTAAACACTAAAACCGCCGTAGCAGTAAGCAAGGAGAGCGCTCAACAAGATAACGAAACACCGAACAGGTAGTAGCAAAAAGGAGGGGAACGCCGAAAGTAAATAAAGCAGAAGACAGTTAGGTGGAGAACGCTAACTGGCCTCGTATGAGATCCCAACAGTGAGGTGCGAACATGTAGGAAGCACCACGAAAGGAAATAGTCGACGTAAAAGGAAGGGGGAAGGATAGGCCAGGAGGTTGGTAACCCAAAGCAGCGACCAGGGGTGGGACAGCACTCCCGGGCGCCCAGAGATTCTCATAGATCCCTCGCTATGTAAGCTGTGTTGCAGACAAGAGCGAGAGAAAAAGAGAGGAAGGGCAAAAAAACCTCTACGGCCAGGAGAGCAATGAAAGATAAAAGGAGTGTGAACAGGAGTGGGGAGAGCACTCCTGGTCACCTCCAGGTCCAGGTGGAGTGCCAACTCAGACACACCGAAGGACAATCAATCAATGCAGAGGGAGGGGATTTAGGCTACGACATAAAATAAGGATAATTGCTCTCAAGCCTTGGAAAGTTAACAAACTTGAAAACAAACCAAGGGGGAGGAGAGAGCAAAGGATAAAAGGGAGAGAAGGGGACTCTCGAAACCACAAAATAACATATATATAGTCGGTAAAAGAAGTGTGAACAGGAGTGGGAGAGCACTCCCGGTCACCATTGGTAAGCAACCCAAAGAAGGATTGAACTAGGATAGGCTACGCAGGTAAACCCTCGCTATTCCAGCTTAACTTATTAGGAACATTAGCCTAAGTGAAAAGCCGAAACAGGGAGAGGTGGACGTAGGTAATATATCCAAGTCAAAACCAAACAAAGAGAAGCACCAGACATAAAACACACATGTACAGAACGAGATCACCGACATGAAACTCATACGTACAGATCGAGATCGTCCCCTCCTAAACGAATTTTTCCCCGAAGGGAAAAAGTGTTACAGCCAACCCCTAGGCTAACCTAACTGAGGCGATGTAAAGGAAGGAAGCCTAGGAGAGGGGTAAAGGATAACAAATAAATAAAAAAAAAAATCATAATAAACAAAAATTGTCTATAAGGTACATGTAGGAGGATAGGCAGGCCCAACACGACATGGACGTGAAGGGACATGACCGACCTACAGTTAAATGAAAGTATCCCAAAATTCAAAAGCATCCAAGCACAAGGTCAAAAATTAAATGTAACAATGAAAATCATGTTCCCATACACTTAGAGAAGTGAGTCTAAAACAAGGCAAAATGAAGCCAAAATAAGAAGCGAATAGGCCCGAGGGGGAACCACGTAGCCTAAACAGCAAGACAACACTTGATCAGGAAGGGAACACAAAATTCACAAAATAAACAAAATTATAAAAACAAAGTAAAAACCGTAACAGTACCAATGAAAATAAGATCCCCAAAGGCTAAGAGAAGTGAGTGACAAAATAAAGCATAATGAGGCCATGATAATAAGCGAATGGGCTCGAGGGGAAGCTTCGTAGCCTAAACGCACAACAACATTCTCGTAATGAAGCCACGATAAAAAGCGAATGGGCCCGAGGGGTAGCTCAGAGTGGCCTAAACGCTAAACATCACTCCCGTAAAGAAGCCAAGATAAAGGCGAATGGGCCCGAGTGGGTAGCTCGTAGCCTAAACGCTAAACATCACTACCATAATAAAATCACTCGTAATGAAGTCATGATAAAAAGCGAATGGGCCCGAGGGGTAGCTCGTAGCCTAAACGCTAAACAGCACTTCTCGTAGTAAATGGGTACAGAACAAACAAAAATTAATCAAACCCACTAAAGATAGGGATCATTAATGGTAAAACATCCCAAATAAAAGGGATACAAATAAAAACACAAAACAAATATGCCGATCCAAGACCAAGAGAGGTCAAGAGATGACGTGAGAGGAGATCGAGACGGGCGTTATAAATTCCTTTAATTATTAAACTAAAGGAAAATAAGAAGCCTCAATCGCCTAAAAACAACAAAACACTGGTACTCAAGTAATTGAAGAAGAACCTTGCGAGGATGCCATAAAAATCCAAAATAGAGCACAAAATAAGGAACACAACGAAATTACGTGTGAACGAAAAACGTGCTAAAATGGAATGCGGCTAGTGTTGCCTTGTATACAGTCCGCGAGTAGTGCATGGGCTTGTATCGGCAGCTCTCTCGTTGGGACTTTTGACATTGGGAATCTCTATAGGATAAGGTTCCGTGTTTTTGTAGTTCACCCTTTTCCATACACGACTCCATCTAGTGGAGCTCGCTCTGGGGTAGTAACTCCAGCATTTCATTTAGCTTTCTCTGGTATCTAGCAACGGAATTACCTAGAAATAAGTGCTGAATGGACTATTTCACCGGGTGACACGGGACCCGATCCAGAAAATATATATATATATATATATATATATATATATATATATATATATATATATATATATATATATATATATATATATATATATATATATACATATTTTTTTTTTTTTTTGTATCTTTGGTACAAATACATAACTAAAATGGAATGCAGGTGAAAAATAACATTTTTTAAAGTAAATTGTATTTTTCCTAACTATACAAACCCAAGGTCCTTTACATTAGGAGATATTTTTTAAAATGTTTAGGCTGGAAATGATTTTTAAATATTATATACAAAAGTGTTTTAGGATGAAACTCTTGAACAAGGTGGTTAGCAGTAACTACCTCCAGGTAGGGTACTTATGGGATACCCGCCTGCCCGGATGTAAATATTCCAGTTTGCCTACTGCCCAGGTACAGATTGAGGGGTAAAATGAGGTTTATAATTTTCAAGGACCTCGGGTTTGTATAGTTAACGTAAAAAATACAATTTACTTTAAAAATTGTTATTTGTTCCGACACAATATACAAACCTCGGTCCTTTACATTAGTGGAGACTCACTGATTGGAGGGAGGAATCTGAGAAAGTCTCTCTGAACTGACTGGAGTTCACCACCTTGTCTTCCCTTCCTGGTCGTGATCTTAGCGAGGAAAGGAAAAACTGCCTCTGACAAAAGATCGGGTTGTAAGAAACGCAGGATCAGTTGTCAGACTTCTGGGTCCTTTGCATGAAAGAGGAAACGTCAGTTCATGCAAAGTAGGCTGGGAAGAATTTGACGCCGGATGACAATAAGGCAAATACAAGCATTGGGTTGTCTCATAGTCATGGTCTCCTTCCTCCCTTGCAAGAGGAAGGAGTGGGGTAAAACTTGAAAATTAACCTGAACGGAAATAGAACAGGAGCTCCTGTTATGTGCTTATCTGCCTCGATCGCCCGGTCCAGCTTGTAACAGGCAGGTCCGCTCCTGCCCGAATTGGGAAGAGAGCCAGGATGGGGAGAAAGAAGAGAGGCCAGTCACTCAACCTCCATTCTCCCCATCACAGCCGTTCAACATAGGCGTTAGATGCAATCCTGTCCCGTTAGGGGAGCTGGATAAGCTACACAACATTGTTGAGCAGCCACCACAGGACCCAACGAAAAAGTGTCCAAGGACTTGTGTGCAACATCCCGGAGGTAGAAGGAGGTGAAGGTAGTCTGTTGGGACTCACACACCCGCCTTCAGCTCCTGTGGAACCGACATATTCTTCCGAATGCGATGGATGGACCAAGCCATCGACTTTGTGAGCTCTCGGTGAAAGGTACCAGGTATCATCGTCGTCAGCTGCCAAGTACCTCCTTGATCGCTGGCACAAAGTCAGGAGGAAGATAATGCTGTCCACCCTCTTGACACTTCTTCCAAGGGAGAGACAGTACTGGCGAAAACATTGACGACATCCAGGTTAGGAATGTTGAACCTTTAAGGGAAAGTACCACAGCTCCCAATAGGACAGAGTAACTAAATGATCTGGATCATCGATACAAAGTCCAAGGAGGACTGGGGAACAAGAAGGACTCGAACCCGACAGTCGATGCCAATGGATTTGAGTCCATTACGACATCCGAGAAGGATGATCCCCACCCTGTTCTTCCATCTTCTACGCCAAGGCCAGGGTAAGATGAGAGATGGACCTAAGAGGGCATATCTCTGATTCGGACCGACTCGAAGGGGCGAGTGCAGTGCACGGACAGGAACCCTCAAGGAGCAGGATGCCACCCAGGAAACATTCCTGGGACAGCATGACTGAAGAAGCTTCTCGTCCATAGCTAACTCTCGACTAAGGGACTTTTATGGAAGGCTACTTCAGATAGAAGACTAGGTCAGCATGGGCCTAACGTTCTTCAAAACTGAAAGGAGAGAAGCAGCCCTCATGTTCGGAGAAGACGAGAAGTCCAGACTCCCAAATCACCTGAGCGACTCTGACCGGGAAGAAGTTCTGACAACGACACCACCTCCAAAGACGGATCCAGTCCCTGGGACAGTGTTGCAGAGGACTTCAATGGGATATCCAGCTATATCCGTTATCGCTCAGCATTAGAAAGCCTGTGCTTGCAAGGAAAGCTGGAAAGTCTCCCAGTCCTGAACACACAGGGATGTACTGCCTCAAGAACCGCTTTTGTGTAGCTGCACAGGAGGATGGGTCTTTTTGTGAATTCTTCTCGATGCCTCGGCAATCAGGTCGGAAGAAGGGAAGTCTTTAACTGTATTTGTCTGTAACTCGGGTGAGCAATGTTTGCTGTAAGAACCCTAGCGTATAAATGGATAAAAAAGACGGAGGGAAAAACATTTGATATCAAAGTTTTCACCAAAGAGACAGCATGCCTCAACACAGCTGGCCCCTGGTCTGGTATGATGGAGCAGGTAGAAAACACTACTGACTTGTGTGCAGGAGGCAACGTTTTTTAGAAGGACGGTAGGGATTTCTCAGTCCAGCAGTCTCTGTATGAGTCTAACTGTATGAAGAAAGAGTGAGC
This sequence comes from Macrobrachium rosenbergii, assembly GCF_040412425.1. Classification (NCBI taxonomy): domain Eukaryota; kingdom Metazoa; phylum Arthropoda; class Malacostraca; order Decapoda; family Palaemonidae; genus Macrobrachium; species Macrobrachium rosenbergii. The sequence continues at coordinate 82,731,782 of NC_089752.1, read as the reverse complement.
AGCATGTTCCGTCCTGATCACTCAAATGTAATGATAAAAGGCCAGGCTTGCCTACCAATATATCCCCACCAGGGATGCATCTGGTTAATTGAGCTGTCGAGTGTGCATTAGAACAACACTCGAGTAACTTCAAATGTCGAGATAAAGCGGGAAAAAACGATTGCCTCCTGTTTGTCGACAAAAGTCACTACTGTGGTTTTATTGTTCAATGAAACCAGTGAGTGCCATAAAACCCATCCTGGATTCTCGGATGGCCAAAAGGCTGCCCTGAGCCCAGGACGGTGATGGGAAGGTACTAATCATCTCGGTCACACAAATTCAAGACAAGGTCTTTACCAGTGTGCGCCTATTCTCAACCTGTGAATCTGTGAGTAGACACAAGATTTGAGGGAAATATGAAGGCATATTTGAAGGTTCCTATAATCAAGCATTAGCCTAACTCTTTCCTCTTACATCGAAGAGGAAAGAACGGGGGAAAAGGAAGCAGACTTCCATTTTCCACCATGGGGAAGCTTCTGCAAGATGACAGGGAACCGAGACAATTAGCTCTAGCTGGCTGGCATTTCCCGAATCGGGAGCACGGGAGAGGTGGTGGGATGAGAGATCGATGGAAAGAATTGCCGAGACCTAAGGGAAATAGATACTTCTCCTGAAGGAATCCATTCCCAGGTCTCGGCAATGTTGCTGCCAGCTCCAGAGACTCGATAAGCATCATTTTGTCCAGGCATCAGCAGTTGCAATCTTCTTCTGAAGCCCAGGACTTCTTAGCTAAGGAGTTGAGGTGGGTTGGCTTGAACCCAAAGTCGAGTTGAAATGACTAAGACCCAAAATTCTTGGCCATTGCCCAAAGGACAAAGCAGTGCCCTGGTGGGAACGTTGATTACCAGGGTATCTGGCAAATCTCTGAAAGAGAAAGGCAGAACCAAGTAAAGGTTTGTTCCCCAAGGGTCGAGCCAACTCGGGACTTACGAAACTGGATATCCGAATTGGGACAAAGTCCTTCTTCTTAGCACCAGAATTGCCCAAAAACTGTGGTTGGCAAGACCCTCCGAGGCAAGAAGAATTCATATTCTACTTGAGGCAGGGGTGGAAGTTTGGTGTTTCGACCTGAATTAACTCCATCGAAGAAAAGAATCCATCAGGTCGAGAATGCTCTCGAAGACAGGACCGCGGCGGTCCCTGACATTCTTGGCCCCTCGGAAACTGCAAGGGTTGCAAGTGATGAAGGTTATTCATTGGGGAGCGGTCCTGTCGCGCCTTCCCGACAAATCAGCGAAGTTCCACGAGAACACTGGGGCGATCGCAATTTGAAGAGGAAGACCTCGCTGTTCCGATCGTGAAACCCTGTACTTCTCCCATTGGAGGAGACCTTGACAGATCCCATGAAACCCTCCTCAGCTACCTGGTTATAATACGAGAGAATCGGGGACCGATACCCAAAGCACGCCAGGCAGCCGAACTCCGAAAGAAAATTTCGTCGGAGCTCTCTGTCCGTCTCGCTCCTCTCGGAACAACCGAAAGGAGAAGAGAACAGGTGAGGAGAAAGAGTAGCCCTACCTGTCCTGCCAGAATGATAAGCAGGAGAGGCGGACCGTGATTGATAATCAACCGAAGGAGATTACTGCCACACGGGGAAAGAAGAGCACCTATGCCATGGCAAAGTGCTTTCCTGGGAAGAGCAAAAAGTTCACTCAAACATAGTCGAGAACCCGAACGGAAAAAACCGAGTAGGGCCGAGCCGAGCTGAGCCGATCACGAGAACGCGATCCAGCTGGTCAGGCGCGGCAGACTGGGAGGCAGGCGAGACAGGGCGAGCGAAACGAGCCAAGCCAGTCTGGCAAGCCGAGTCAAGTCGAGCCGAGCCAGTCTGGCAAGCCGCGAGTCGAGTCGGCCGAGCCAGTCTGGCGCCAAGTCGAAGCCGAGCCAGAGCCAGACTCATAACTGGGCAGGCCAGACTCATCTGCTGTGAACAATTGCTAGTTTCCCAAACTTTAAACTCCTTCGAGGCCGAGGCCCCTCGAGAAGAAGGTTCATAGGGGAATTCTGTGTCTGCTATCTTGCATGCTCAAACCCTGAAGTTCGAGACACAAGAACGAAGCCCGCCCCGAGCAAACGGCAAGCAGCTGGCGGTCAGAATCGAGACACCTGGCGTCGCGGTACACCGACACCTGGGTGTCCCGCGCAACCAGACACCTGGGTGTCTCGGCAACCAGACACCTGGGTGTCCCGCAACCAGACACATGGGCATCCTGGCAAGAGACACCTGGGTGTCTACTCATAGAATCCGGCAACCAGACACCTGGGTGTCTCGGCAACCAGACACCTGGGTGTCTCGGCACTTTGTTCGTCCTAATGCCTCAAAGGAGAGCGCCGTGATTCACAGAACCAGCTACCCACGAGACTTCCGAAAATCGGGAGCGGCTGCTTTGTTACCTAATAGACTGAAAGAGCCATGCACAGAACCAGTCTTAGATGCAGACTTCCAAGACTGGCAACAGGGAATGGCCTCGAGAGGCTCCTGTCCCCAAAACGGAAGATCCCACAGGAAAATGAGAGCCAACTTGTCTTCCGGAAGAGAGTCAGTCCCTTAGAAGTCCCGCAGGACTCCCAAAGTGAATCTCTTCCCTGCTTCTTCTGGTGTTCGAACCGACAGGATCGAGACACCAGGCTGGGAACCCGACCGAGCACTGGCAAACACTCAGGGAGTGCTTGCGGTGCTGGCAGGAAGAGGAACCAAGACACCTGGGTGCCTCGGCCCTTTCTCTCGCACTGCTCCCGAACTGGGCCCAGGAAAATCTCTCCAGACCAGATCGGGATACTCGATATTCCATAGAATCTCGAGCACTCGAGCGGCTCGCGAACGAGCGCCGAAGCCCCCATCTTAGAGGCGGAACCTCTAAGACTGGGAACGGGAACGCAAACTGAGGTCTACGCGCCCGCGGCTTCCAAACACAAAACCCAGGGCTATGCGAATCGGTTCCCTAACCCGAAGGTCGGGAAGAGCCAACAAGAGACCCACTGCCTCCTCAGAAGAAGGCAGTCCCTAGATGTCCAAGGGCATCAAGGGGAAGAAGCAGCATCCTTCCTTCGGCCGATGGAGGTCTGTCCGATTCTCGGGACCTCCCAAGACCTCGGGGAGAGGAAGGGAAGACGCAGCAGAAGACAAAATCGAAGATAAGATGAAGAAGACGGCGGCTACTTCCACAGGACAGCTTCCTTCATCTCCACTCCCACATCTTCTACAGGATGGTGGACACGGAACATCGTAACCTCCAGGGTAGTCCAGCAGGAACACAACGGACGCAGCCAGGACACCACCACCAGGAGAAGCATAATCAGGACAGCCGATGCAGGAGCTACGGCAGCAGTTCGGAGGGCAGGAGCTACTGCAACGGCCAGGAACATCACCTCAACAGGACCACTTCCTACATCTTCACGCCGACATCTTCTACAGGATGGCGGACATCGAACCTCTGGGGCAGCTGGCAGGAACGCACGGAAGCGGACCGGGCACGACCGCCAGAAGCAGCAGGAATGATCAGGACAGCCGATGCAGGAGCTAAGGCAAAGGTTCGGAGAGCAGGAGCTATGCAACGGCCAGGAACGTCACTTCCACAAGGCGACTTCCTTCCCTTCACGCCAACATCTTCTACAGGATGGCTGACATCGTAACCTCCAGGGCAGCAGGCAGGAACACAACGGAAGTGGCCCGGCACGACCACCAGGAGAAGAAGCGGGCACGATCAGGACATTCGATGCAGGAGCTACGTTAGCTGTTCGGAAGGCAGGAGCTAATGCAACAGACAGAGTGTCATTGAAAGTCACCAGCATCGACAGGAAGCGATCAGGCGGCTGCGGCAGGAGACCAGGAGAGCAGCCCAGAGACTGTCGTCGAGTTGACAAGAGCAAAACACAGGGAACAGCAGGAGCAGATAGACACAGATACGCAGGAAGCATTGCAACAGCATACATGAAAACCAGCAATGACAGCGATCGATCTACATCGGCGGGAACAGAGTCAGAGCGATCCCGACGTGGTAATATGTCATCTAATCAGGTATTGTGGTCGATCCCGAAGCAACACTGAATCAAAGTCGGGACTGCTTCATGCAAGATATTCTTGATATATCCAGCCAACTACTGCTGTCTCTGCAATGCTCACTGTCAACCTGAAAGAAAAACAAATATGATTTTAGAGGAGGCTCCTCCCGCTACAAGGGGAACAGCCCCACGCAGCGTTAGGAGGTACTCTAGACGAGGTTGTTGCTTCCCCCCCCTCCCCGTGTCTTCGCCCGACGAGCGAGCGAAGAGGGCGAAGGAGAGAAAAGGAAGAACCTACGGGAAGAGAAAAAGGACAGAGGGGAGGCCACCTGGGCGCCCGTGGAAGCGGAACTTATCAAGACGCCCGTAACCTCCCACTCAGCCCGCAAATCTCTAAGCGCAGGTGGCGAGAAACACTCAGCATAAGAAGGTAGAAATTAGTGATGCCCTTATACACGGAGGGCGGAAGCCCAAGAAGCGACTAATCTTACGTCCCGATGGACGTAGGGGAGTGAAAAAGCGTCCCAAACTAATCCCGAAAGTACAGGGCGCCTCAGTATTACGTGAAAATGCCGCTGGAGAGAAGCATTACCACTTGGCTACGCTTACTCCAGCTATGCCCTTGGCCGTCAAACCCAAGACACAGGTAGGGAACGACAGCTTACACAAGGTTATCACAAATCGTGGGCTTGTATTGCAAATATCAAACACACGCAATATATAAAAAAAAAAACAGAAAGATCCCACCGTGAAAGAGCTTAACGACAGTCAGCAGAGAGAACGAAAAATACGTCAGCAACAGCTGATGGCAAAGCAAACTGGAATGTTTACATCCGGGCAGGCGGGTATCCCGCCTACCTGGAGGTAGTTACTGCCTAACCACCTTGTTCAAGAGTTTAACGGCCGTTTCCAGCCTCGCCTGAAAGTATCTCCTAATGTAAAGGACCGAGGGTTTGTATATTGTGTCGAACAAACTTTTTTTTTGCATAAAACAAAATAATATACAAAACAACAATAAATAGATATATAAAAACTTGTAATAAATATAAAATTAAATATAAAATCAATGCAGAAGACTCACTCGTAATCCTGACTCTTCACGTTTCTGTTCTTGTTTTTCTCCTCCTCCATTGAAGAGTCTTGCATTTTTTCCTCTCGGCACATGACGAGGCACAGGTGGAGGAGGAGACGCGCGCCCCTTACTGCGGATGGGCCGCCCTTCGGGCGGTCGCTGCGCCCGGTGTCCCTCGGTAGCGCGACTCCAATATATGACCGCAGTGTGGTACTTACGGTCACACTCCCCAAACCTGCAAAGTGCTAGATTAATTTTTGCAGGTGCGACAGACGCACCGTGTGTCTCTTCTTCTGCCATTCATATGGCACACCCGGCACCGTTTCTGCTTGCGCCCTTCTAGGAGCTCCAGTGTGTGATCCCCTGCCTGCAACCAACACACAGGGTCCACTACCTGACGGGACATTGGAATGTGAGGGAGGGCGGCGGCATCATCAAGGGCGGCGGCAGCAGGGGTGGCGTCGGCAGGAGCAGGAAGACCAAGGTTGGCCCTCCCAGCGACATCTGCCCTATCCTCTTGGGGCAGATCTGGAGCTCGGGGCAGGGGAGCGGTGTTGGAAGGCCACTCCTCTGGATTAAAGTTTATGAGGGCATTCCCAGCCACCTCGAGAAACTGGATGTGGGACAACCTCCGTGCGTCCAAATTGTACCCACAGTAGAGGATGTAGGCATTCTGGAGGGCCAACTGAAGGAGGTATTTGAGGAGCTTTTGTGTCCACCACCTGGTTCTCCTGGCGAAGGGATAATACTGGATGAGTTGATCAAAGAGATCAACTCCTCCCATGTGCCTGTTGTAGTGCCCGATGACAGTAGGCCGTTGGACACGAAACTCCTCATACGTAACTCGGCCCTGCCAACATGTCTTCTTCCGCTGAATGATCTCTTCTTGGATGGGCTCATGACTCGTCGTAATCATGGGCACGACCCCCTTCCAACAGATGACGAAGACATCTCCCTTCCGCCGCCACTCTGTCTCTCCTCTTGCCAGATGTTGTGGCTGGCTAGCGAACCTCTTGAGGACATTCAGGGCCCCATGCACCAACCGAAGGGTACCACTGACGTGCACACCTGCTTCATGCAGTTCCTGGCCCAGGGATACCAAGTTATAATAATTATCCATAAACAGGTGGTATCCCTGGTTACGGAAATGATCCACAAGACCGAAGACAGTGTCACGCAGCGTGGAGAAAACCCCAGAATACACCAAGAAGTCTACGACGTATCCAGTGTTGGATTCCGTAATAAAAAATAACTTCACACCATCTTTCTTTGGCTTCTTGGGGTTGTACACTTTTATACTTAGATGCCCTTTGTATGGCATCATCCTCATCCAAAGAAAGGTTCTTGGAAGGAACCACAAGAAACTGGCACCGTTTCACGACTAATGTAGTCCAACACTGGGCGGACTAAGATGAGGCGGTCGGGGTTATTCCGGGGTATGGCCCTTCGATTGAAGGCGTTGAAATACCTGTCCAACGCCAGGAAACTATCACAGGACATAATGCCGGGCACACTGGGCGTACTTAAAAAAAAAATTCCCCCTCCAATATTGCCTGACGTCGGCAGCAGGCATCATTCCAAAAAAAATGTGGAGCCCCAAAAAATGCACCATGTCCGTGAGGTTGCAGCCCCGCCAGCAATACGACAACGTCGTCTGCAGTTCTTCACGGCATTACCGAGAATAATCCGCCGTCTCTGCAACGAGGTATTCCAGCAATTCCCGCGTCAGGAAGAGCTGAATGAACCCCAGTGCAGTGAGAGGCACAGGGACGGTCAGTCCGTGAATGGGTGCATGTTAGGTGGGGTGGGGTCCTCCAACCACCCCTCATCACTTTTGGACGAACGGCCTTCACCCAAGCTGCCGCGACGTTGCGACCTTCTACGGGCCCGTGCGTGTGCACGTGCACGACTTCTCACTCCCACCTTCCCCACTGGCCCATCTCCCTCACTTTCACCATCACTTTCTGTCTCGTCCCCACCAACCACAATCGGGGCCTCCTCCTCCTCCTCAGACTCTCCCTCATACGCACTGAAACCACTAAATTCCAGTTCACTTTCCTCCTGTGGCTCCCGTGCGTGGACATTTGAGGCAAATACTCGTCATCGCTAACATCAGGTGTGATGTCCTCATCACTAGATGACCAACTGCCATCGAAATGAGGACTTTCCACCTGCTCTCGATCGAGCTCCAACAAGTACTCGTCAATGTCCTTTTGTTGAAGGCCTCCCAAATGCTTACGGATGCCCTTCAGGACACCCTGATGCTTCCTAGGGGTCGTAAAAGGCACAGGATGTGGTCCTTGTTCCCCTCGGTCACACGTGGCCGCACAACACGGCGTTGAGAAGCTGGGTCACCTTGGGTGCTTGGTCCCTCTCCAGCATCCCAGTCTAAAACTTGCCTCACACGCTCACTACCGACAGGCAATATGCGCCTTTCACGGTCCTGACGACGTTGGGACATCTCTGCAAACGTCCTGTTGCGTCACAAATACACTAACACTCGCAAAAGTTCTGCAAAACACGGCTGCATCAAGAAATCGCTCTCCGACGATGTGCCGCTGATGCTTTCTAGTGCGGGAAGGAAGAAATTGGCGCATGCGCGGCTAGGTAACGCTTCTAAACAAAACAACAGCATGATCCGTGAACTCCCAGCATCCCTCAAGGCGCGTGATGTAAAACCTTCCGCAAGCTAGGCCTATAATTATTTTTCCGCGAATATTTAAAAAAAACATTTTGTAGTCGACGTACCGTACGTCCACTCGGCACCCAACAGACAATTTTAGTCGACGTATGGTATGTCCAATCGGTGTTTAAGGGTTAAAAAGAAAAAAAAAGCAAGATGCTTTTGTATTTAGGCTCCGCATGATAAATTTTAAAAAATGCACAGACTAAATAATCCAAGATCTTCCTAATGATATATAGCTTAATATATCTTTTATCGGAGATATCGGTTGCAGACTTCACAACTCTGGGAACTCAAATCTGTGGTGTCATCATTCATGCACGACGCTCAACATGACCGAACGGAGTCAAATCCGTTCTGGTAATCATTCGGACTGCTAACTAGTGTGACGTCATTCACCCCTCGAGAACTAACCAATCACTGGCGTGCAGTGGGCCGGCCTTAGCTGCAAAGAGTGGTGGATTCTGCTATAGCAAAGCAGGTACCCTGCTGTGTGATTCGCTATTTCCAACCCTTCCAGCCAATAGCACCCTTTCTATCTATTCATCTATCTCTCACATTCTATGAGTATCCTTTGGTGTAGAGAGAGAGAGAGAGAGAGAGAGAGAGAGAGAGAGAGAGAAGCTAAGTTGTTTACATTGGTTAAACAATTAAAAATGTTGGGATGATAGTTTTTTATACATATTATGTTGATAAAATAGGTCCATATAATAATATAGCATATAAATACATGTATATATATATATAATGTATATATATATACATACACACACACACACACACACACACATATATATATATATATATATATATATATATATATATATATATATATATATATATATATGAATGTTTTTCCTGTAATACTACAGTGTAATATGAATATAAGAAGGCCCATAAAACACTATTTAAACGTTGAAACCATATATTTGGGCACTAGCTTCTGTGCCCCTGTTCACTGGTAGAATATGGACAGGTGGAAAGTTACAATGGCATAAATGGTATATATACAAAAACATAAAGGTGTGGCCCTAGGCCTCCGATGTTATGGAGGTGGCGTTTCTTAAGAAGGAGGAGAATGACCAAATTCCTAGTGGTTTTTGGCCTCATTAGCTCCGTTTGGCGATGGATCTGGCGGTCGCGTTTCTTGGGTCATCTTCTTCAGGAGGGGTTTGAGGATTAAGGTGTCGATGTCATCCGATTTCCAATGTCCTCCTGACAGGTTCATATTGTTGGTTTGATTGATGATAGCAGATTCCAGCATCCTTCTTTTGTACGGACAGCTACTTTTGAAAACCAACTCCGCCCCACTCCAGTTAATGACATGCCCTGTATTACTGATCTTTTGTGCTCTGTTATTCTTTGCGAGAGCGATCTACCTGTCTCGCCTACGTAGATGTCCTGACAATTACTACACGGTATCTTGTAAACTCCGGCTTCTTCCCTTTTTGTTAGTATACGTTAACGAGCGAACCCGATGGATTTGGGATAATGGAAAATGAAAGGATTGTTAGCCTGAGTTGTTCGGAGGCCTTTTGGATGTTTTCATCGACTGGAAGCTTTATTTTGTTGTTGAAATCTATTTGTCTGTTGTGAGTGGGACCTCTATAGTATATTTTATTCGCTTTGTTAATAGCCCTCTCGATAATGTGTGTGGTGGATATAGCAGTTTTCACGCGTTAGGTGTTGGCTGATCATGTTAAATTCTTTATCCAGGTACTCATTTGAACATATCCTAAGTCCTCTGAGGAATAAGTTGCACCCTACCATGATTTTTACGGAGACGTCGTGGTAGCTTAAGAAATGAATGTAGGAGACAGCAAGGTGGGTTTTCTATATACTGTAAATGCATACCTGTTCTGTTTTCTTATGATCAGTACATCTAGGAACGGCAGTTTTCCGTCCTTTTCCCATTCTGTTTTAAATTTTATGGTCGGAACTAAATAATTTAGCCTATTAAAAATTCATTTAAGTCCCCAGCTATTGTCCCAGAAAATAAAGATATCATCTACGTATCTAAGCCAGATCATATTATGGGGTTTGATAGACGACAAAAGTTCTGTTTCGAAATATTCCATGTACAAGTTTGCTAGAAGGGTGATAGGGGACTTCCCATGCTACAGCCAAATTTTTGTTTGTAAAATTACCATTGAAAGAAAACACGTTGTTAGTTGCACAGAGGTTGATAAGTTTTAAAGTTTTATCTATGCCAAGAGGAAAATGGTCTTCATATGGTTGTAACTTCCTCTCTAAGAAGGACAACACGTCGGCAATCAGGACTTTAGTAAATAATGACTCGACGTCTAGGCTGAGCAATTTGATGTTGTTTGAGGGATGTTTAAACTATTAAATTTTTGTATGAAATCCTCTGCATGTTTGACGTGGGAGGATGAGAAAGTTCCTAGAAAGGGTGATAACAAGTCTCATGAGCCATTTTGATAATTTGTACATGAAAAAGAGCCCCTGCTAGATATTATGGGGCATAAAGGAATCCCATCTTTATGTGTTTTGAGAGGCCGTAAAAATAGGGGAGAGGGGTTGATTACCTTGAATGTCTCTAGTAATTCTATGTTTTTTTATTGCCCCTATGGTTCTGACTGATTTGTTAAATTGAGCAGCAATATTTGTTGTAGGATCTTTCGTTAATTTGTTATAGGTCTCCGCATCGCACAGAAGTTCTTGAACTTTATTGATGTATGTCTCCTTGTCTAACAGAACTATTGCTGAATCTCTCTAACCATCCCCTCACTGCAGAAGAACAGACCGTTTTAAATCTTGGAGTTTCATTCGCTCTAAAACCTGGTCCCGAGAGTAATCTTAATTTCCAAGTTGCTTTTGATAAACATTTTGCAAAAAACAATTATGACAAGAAAAGAGGCATGTCTCTAAGGCATTTTGCTAAATGTCTTGGAGCAAAATAACAACAAAATTCGCTCCGAAAAGATTCCAAAATGCATTAGTTAGTTTAAGGAAAAGGGGATATCATCATCACAAAATCTGACAAAAACAGGAAAATAGTTCTGTTAGACAAGGAGACATACATCAATAAAGTTCAAGAACTATTGCTGAATCTCTCTAACCATCCCCTCACTGCAGAAGAACAGACCGTTTTAAATCTTGGAGGTCACTCTAAAACCTGGTCCCGAGAGTAATCTTAATTTCCAAGTTGCTTTTGATAAACATTTTGCAAAAACAATTATGACAAGAAAGAGGCATGTCTCTAAGGCATTTTGCTAAATGTCTTGGAGCAAAATAACAACAAAAATTCGCTCCCGAAAAGATTCCAAAATGCATTAGTTAGTTCCCAGGAAAGGGGATATCATCATCACAAAATCTGACAAAAACAGGAAAATAGTTCTGTTAGACAAGGAGACATACATCAATAAAGTTCAAGAACTTCTATACGATGCGGAGACCTATGACATTTGTCCACCGCGGCGTCCACCAGCTCTCTAGGGAAGAGAGAAGAGGATCCCAGCAACACTCCATTCCTGAGGGTGATTGCTGATTCGGGACCTACAGACCTGGAGAAGTGAGAGAGAATGGCGTCTCTTCGTTTCAGAACCAGGTTTGCTCACAGGTTCACAGTCTGGTGGGCGAGACTCCCCAGCCCCTTCCCCAAGACTGGCACAGTCTCCCAAAGGCAGGTATGATAGGACAGAGAAGGAAGAAGTTGTAACATTTTGAAGTTTCTGTGGTATGTTCTGGAACCTATTCCTGCGTAAAAATGGGGGAGCACTGTAATACACTACTATATAACAAAGTAATATTCTGTACCAAATTTTAACACTAAATCTACTAATCACCAATAAATATGAACTAAGTCATATTTTGCTTTTTATTACCATTATACTTACGTTTTTGTTGCTTTAAAGTCAGGGCTTTCTAGTTGCAAGATAGTGTCAGGCAATGCCAATGATAATGTTTCCCATAGCACTAATGTAGCAAATCCTGCAATGGCTGCTGCAATTCCGAATACTACAGAGGTGCCCATGGGTAAATGGGTCCCTGGAAAGAAAGAATTCTGAGAGTGGTAATCATTCTTTAGATTGCTGTACAATGTATACACATACACAGTGTACAATTGCAGTAACCCAAGATGTGCAGATCTTTGTTACAGTAACATTAGACACAAAGCACACTAGGTTTATAGTACTAATTTGCCTTCTTTATTAATCCCCAGTCAGAGCAAGGCAAAGCAAAAATTTTGGAATGTGGGAATAAAAGTGAAGAATGTTGTCTGCAGTCAGTTACCTGATGTCCTTTTCCAATTCTGACAATTCAAGTTATAATAAGTTGTATTACTGACCAAGCTCAATGTATTTTCATAATACGACAAACTCTTACAACATATGAATAGTGCTAGCAGACCCCAACATGAGTGCCTTCTACAGCATGATTTGCCAGGGCACCCTATACAATACTCTAGATTCTATACAGCATCTCTTCCTGCCCAGCCACTTTTCCTAGAGTCCCTTTTGGTCTCTTCTCTCCTTGCTGCAACACTTTGAACATATAATGTGCTCCTGGTTCCACCTCTGGCTGATTAAAATAAGTATAGCTGAAACCTTAATACAGCTTAGATGTGACTCTGGACTTACAACTAACCAAATACAACTGCAGGAACAGGATAAGGAGGAGGAGTAAATAAGATGGAATTCATCCTCCTGCCAACACTGTAACTGTGCAAACATATTTTATCTACAAAAAGTGGTTTGTTGTTGAAATCCAAGCAAATCTTACATCATACAAAGAGGAAAACTCGAAGCAGACTTCCGCAAAAGTAACAATTAAATTTGGTTATAAAAGTTATAAAAGGTTATAGGGTAATGGTAGAAGTAGATTTCCAGTTTCTCTTTGTGGAACCAACCTTCAGCATGTTGACTTCTCCTGAACTATTACATTGCTATCTCTTTAAAATAATCCCTTCTTGACAGTCCACGAAGCCCATCTTTGGTAAAATTTTGATAAAATCACAGACATAACTTTTTATGTACTCTTGCTAACTAAAATGCCAACTTACAAACCAAATAAAAAACATGACTTCCTTGGCAGAGGTCATAAAGCAATAGATACAATCAGATGAACATCTAATGCTAAGATCTACTACAAGATAATGAAAGTGATTGACTGAACATCTAAATAAAAAAAGCCAAGCATTCAAGTCCTGTCAACATTATACAGAATAAGTTTACAGTACAGAAACTTAAACAGCATTACCACAGGAGAAATTGGGGAAATATATAACAGAAGTGTGTTTAATTTCATTACTCACATACTGTGCACTGAAGCATGGTTTTCCAGGCGACATATGAAATTGGAGCAGAGTGAAGTTAAAGAGGTTTGATGTAAGCTAAATGGGAAGACAGAAAGATGAAAAGTTAAGACAAAGCTTCATTACAACCACTGCTCAACACTGGGTACACTGCATAAGTTTCCATCAATAATGGTCTTATATACAAGTACTCATTTCTACATACTATCAAGTCTTTCATAAATGAAAAAAATGAAGTACGGGTGGGGAAGATGCTACTTAATACCCAAACTTCAGAACTGTCAGTTTACTAACAAGGTACTCAGTGATGAATGGAGAAACTGAAGAACCAATTCTTGGCATCATGAAGGATGAGCTAACTCCTCGAGTGCAGTTCAAGTAAGGAGACAATAAGAGGCATATAAGTTGTTTCCTTGAAATGACTATAGAATGGCCATCTTACCAAGCATTGCAGAGAAATGATTAACCACTGATGACCTAGATGAAAAATAGTGTGTTACTTCAGGAAAAAATGTTTAAGTAAGATATTCAATGCTGTGCAAAATGATTCAGCAAGCATTCAGATATAGTGCACTGAAGGAAAGGCTCTGTGCCCATAAAATACAGAAAACTTTCTCACAGATATAATATTAACTTTACTAGCACTAACCCTGACAGCAGAAATGGACAAATTCAGAATTTCCTTTCCATTTACAACATTTTTCTTTTATACAAAACCCCTTAACACTATTACAAACCTGAAGGTAAATGGTTGTAGAAGCAGTACCATGCCACTCATGAGGTAGCAGACAGAGACTGGCATCCTCCGACCAAATCAGACACAACTGGTGCCAAGACAGTATAGCAGGAACCTCCACCAATCCCATTAGAATATATAAGAAAACATATTAAAATTGAAGTTTCCCACTTAGTGACAGGCCAAAGTACACCATTCTAACTCAAGACAATTAAAAGATGCATCACGATTGCTGGCAACAGAAGGCGTGGTGTTCTGAGAAAAGTTTGAATTAAGGAATACAGCATTAATTTTTTCAAGAATATCGGGTCCACACCCTGACAAACTTTACACCATCATATGTATAATTTAAATTTACATGATCAATATAAATGTGACATACTACAATTTTAATTATAATGTGTAGTACACTTACTTTATAAATAATCCCTTCATTCCAAACAAAGACCTCCATTTTTTCAGGTGAACTTTTCATTTCTACCCTAGCATTTTTAAATTATCAAGATGGATTTGTTTTCCTACTCATAAAGCTCCTCTCAGAAATGTTTCCGTCATACTTAAGTGTTTCCAGGTTCACGAGTAGCCAATGCTGAATGGAAATAAATAACCTGTCTTGCTGTGTACAAACTGGAAGGATGATAAGTGATCATATCTACATGCTGTGATGAATAAGCCTTTCCATTTTCCAAAGTTTGGACCATTTGCAATGACAGCATTTGATAATCTACTGAACTGTTTTTTTTTTTATGTTTAACCTTTCTCAAATGTTTTAGCATGGTAATTTGGCAGAGTTCAATTTATATGAGATTCCTTCTAACTGGCAATAAAATTACCCAAACAGACCCTATGTTCTCTATGCAAACAAAATTCAAGAGATATTTAACCTTAATTTCTGCACATCCAGTACGCACAATATCCCTACCATTTCAGGTTTTTTTAAATCTGTTACAGTACTTTGCCTTTTGCAGTCTCTGACTTCTTCCAGCTTACTGTTTTCCCATTCTGGCTTTTAGCATTTGTTTGTACTTGGTTGTGCTGATCTTTCTCCTTTATTAACTAAACCAAAGAGCATTTTCAGATGAAACACAAAGAATCTAGTAATGGACCTCTGGCATAACACTTCCAATTTCTCTGTTTAATATGCATCTCTTCCAAATTTCACGACTTTATGATGGCAATAGCATTGTTAAAATATGTTGGCATTCTAACTCCATAAACCTTGCCTTACCAACATCCTATCTACAGTAATAAATCTGTCACAAAACTGTCTTACTTCTTACTTATATCTAGAGTTCACCCTGTCTTCAATCCAGCCCCAGTAAAGCTGATGGTTTAGCTTTTTCTAAATCTAATTATAAGAATACTTTTCATTAACCTTATAGAGTCTACTCAAACACATTCATCTTCAATTTGTATTACTTTATTGCAAAATGTTTCGTAATTGTTGCGAACTTTTAAACAGTTCTTGGCTCCTGACAAAATATCTATAAATGAGCAAATACGAAAATCTAGGTAGAGAAAACATTTTTCAAAACAAAGACAATATGATAAACAGGAAAAGCAGCAAGCAATTAAACTTGCTAACACCTGAACAATACTATTACACGAAATATAGCTTTTTCAAGATATTCTTCCAACTTTCATCTGATGCAGCACGGTAACTTTGGACCTAGAGAGAATGAATTACAAACAAATATTTTATATAAATAACTATATCTAATGATTAAAGAAGCCTCTTTATGTAAAAATAAAATTAGTAAGAATGGAAATTAAGAGTAATGCAGTACACAGAATTAAAACAACTTATTATATAAATATAATTATCTGCAAACAAAAGGCATTAAGCAGATCACTAACCTTTCTAAAAGCAAACCTCTTACTAAAATCAATTAGTTCAACATTTTTCCAAGTAAAAACAGTAGTATATTTACAAATGCAGCAGTTTAGCGTTCATTGATGAAGTCATCAGTCCAAGTAATTCAGTTGAGCCAAATATTTTCTTAGGGCGCTCACCACACTAAGCCATAACTCCCCCATAAATGAACAAGTAACATGCTTTTAGTACAACCAAAGGCACAAAAGTTCTTGTGAAAGAAAACTTAAATACCTTCTCACTCACCCCATATCTACCCCTGGTCTCACTGCTGACCAATGGCACTCACATCAGATCTTTTATGTTTCAATATAATTTTCTCACATGACAGGGACCCCCTTAAGCTTGTACTGAACCATTCACCTTTCTAATCAGACTTAAACAAAACCAAGTTCAAAATGCCCCAAAAACTGCAAGTCAAATACATTACGAGGCACAAATTTGACTATTTTTTAAAATTCTGTCCTTGAGTCATTCAAAACCAGCAGTCCTACACCAAACTAGTTACTACAGACGAACATGTTTCTGTCTACATATATCTAACGTCCTTGTATTTTTCATTTCAGAATAAGAGGCCGCAAAACAAAAGGCCTCCTTTCAGTCCATAAGCATTCTTTAGAAACTTGCTCTTAAAGTTTTTCCATGTAGGTGAGCTCTGGCGAATATTAATAATTATGTACAAGACTAAGATACAGTGCGTCACTGACTTATGTATACCAACGTGATTCGACCTTACTTGATGTTGCATCAAGTTTTCAGCGTAACGGCAGAATAGGCATCAAGTTACAGTGCTTAAGGCGTAAAGCACAGTAACGTAGAAACACCAATTTCTGGTGAAATCAACGCAGCACACAGTGCTGGAACGGATCCCCTGCCATAAGTCGAGGACCTGCACTAGCTTTTCGTTCAAGTGAAAGGGCCTCTTACAATGAAGGTTATAACAGAGTCAAAGTGCATTCTCTGGAACTTACATATTGAACAGGTGCTGAGTTGTAATTCCCACTGACATTATTTAAAGTTTGATTTTTCTGAAGTTGTTCACCTAAGTTCCTTTATTGTAAAATGTCAATGGTATTCAAGATTAGTTAAAGAAGTCCTTCCAGTGCTTATGTATCTGATATGGCATTGTAACAATATAATTCTGCTAAACATTCCATGCCTATATTTAGTCATGTGTGTGGATTACTCAAATATTATTGTATGTACAGTATATACATTCTATTTCATGAACATTGTCTTTTGCTACTTGCATGCTGCATGAATCCGCACTATGCATCGCATGATTATTCTTTTCTTCTCTTGAAGAGTTCTTTTGCCTGGTTCCCCCTCTGTATTTACCTGTTTGCTGTATGGAATAAGCAACTTATGACTCAGGATATTATTTCTCCATCCTGCAACATTCAGTCTTCTCCCTACAAGACATCATCACATATCACCATAGCGCAGTGAGTTAACATGCAGCTTTTCAAGAGGCTTGAATTCAGCATTTCAAATCAGTGCATTACCTCGATTGCCTGTGGATATTCTTTCATCGCCTGAGTTTTTACAGTGTTGGTGTGGTGTTTCTACAGGACCTTACAGTGTTTGTGCAATGTTTTGTTGAAGTGCCAGTGCAGTGTAATAGTGCTGATTTTGGTGGTTGTATTTCTCTTGTGCCTCCCAGCCACGCAGTGGGACCCTATAACCCCCACCCAGCTACGGAGCCCCACGCACGTCCACCCACCCTCATCATTAAGCACACACTGCCGACTTTTCCGGAGTCAAGTCAACCGTCAAGGCGAGTAGCCGATCCTTCCGACCACCCACCCCCAGGAGCCCTCCCAGACCTGCTCCGCTCTCCCTCGCCTGCCAGTGTTATCTCGCCACACAGTGGAATTATTTACAGTAACACACAGGTAAAACTGTAGAATTACTCTCTCATCTTCTTGTAACTTGTGTGACACTGCTGAAAACAGTTCTGTGGCTACTGCTTCACATCAAGATGGACACGAGGATGTGACCAGGACCAGGACCACCAGTGGCCTTGCACCCAGTCTCACCAACAGACCGTCCAGGCCCACCAGGTTTACAAGCGCCCGGCAACTTGGCGCCGCTCACCACACACCCGGCAGCCGCCTCCCACAGCGCAAATGCAGAGTTAAGGCTCTCGTAAATCTGTAGGAATCGGCAGGTTAGCGAGTTGGCTGCACGTCGGAGGAGGAACAACGTCGGAGAAGAGAACAACGTCGTCACGAAGAGGATCTCGCCGCCCAGAAGACAGGCCCAGAAGAGAGGAGGAAGCTCAACGTTTCACCGCCCTATTGCAGCTACTTACAGTGCTTCTGCCCAACAGCAAGCAACACCAGCGGACTCGCAACAACTTCCTACACAACCCTCAGTGCCAACGCCCGCAGCCACCACCCCCACAGGAAGGCCGCTTCGCCTAGACCCGCCGCCCTTACGTCCTGGCGCTACATACCGAGTGTTTAGAGATGGCGTGATGCTAGGATGACTAGGCTACAGCGTGATGAACGGACCTAAGTGCCTGCAGGGCTTGATTGATACAACTTCGTATGTGCGCTTAGCCTGGAGACACAAATGATACTTGAACACACGCTCAACGTACCACCAGACACGGATCGGAGTGTGGACGAGGTCTTGAATGTTCTCCAGGAACATATTAAGAACCTGCAGAATGAAGCTCTACGACTCAGGGACCTGCTTTCCTGCAAACAGAGAGAAGAGGCTTCAATGATTTCTATGTCTGACTGAAGCATGTAGCAGAGAAATCGTCATCTATCCTGGCCATTCTGCTGCTTGCGAAGGGCTCAACTGAAGATGATCATCATCATGGGAGTCAGGGACGAGAACTCACCCAGAAACCTCATTGCCTGGATGCTGCAGCTCCACACACTGACCACCATGGTCCAATGAATATATCCTATGAGGCCACAAGGACAGCCACCAACGCCATACGTGCCTCCTTCTAGAATTGTGTGCGTTTCTGCTTATAGGAAAACTAGACATAGCAGCAAGAGGCGCTGCAGCAACCTAACAGGAAGCTCTTCATGCCTTTCCTGCACACAAGGAAGCCGCGGCTCTGCAGACAATGCATAAAACAAAATAATATACAAAATGAATAATAAATAGATACATAAAACTTGTAATAAATATAAAATTAAATATAAAATCAATGCAGAAGACTCACTCGAATCCTGACTCTTCGCTCTGTTCTTGCTTTCTCTCCTCCTCCATTACAGTCTGCATTTTTTTCCTCTCGACACGCAGGCACAGGTGGGAGGAGGGAGACGCGCGCTTACTGCGGATGGGCCGCTTTTCATGTCCGCCGCGCCCGTGTCCTCGGTAGGCGCATCTAACATATGACCGCAGTGTGGCAGCTACGTCACACTCCCAACCTGCAAAGTGCTACCTTGCAGGTGCTGGCAGACGCATCAGTTCTCTTCTTCTGCCATTCCATATGGGCATACCTCAAGACCGCTTTGCTGCGCCTTCTAGAGCGCCCAGTGTGTGATCCTGCCTGCAACCAACACACAGGGTCCACTACCCGACGGGACATTGAATGTGAGGAGGCGGCGGCATCATCAAGGGCTGGCGGCAGCAGGGGTGGCGCGACAGGAGCAGGAAGATCAAGGTTGGCTTCCCTAGCTTATTATCAGCCCTATCCTCTGGGCAGATCTGGAGCCCGGCAGGGAGTGTTGGAAGGCCACTTCCTCTGGATTAGTTTATGAGGGCATTCCCGCCACCTCAGAAACTGGATGTGGGACAACCTCCAAGGTCCAAATTGTACCCACAGTAGAGGATAGGTATTCTGGAGGGCCAACTGAAGGAGCAGGTATTTGAGGAGCTATGTTCACCTCCTGGTCTTCCCTACGGTGGATAATACTGGATGAGTTGATCAGAGATCAACTCTCCCATGTGCCTGTTGTACTGCCCGATGACAGTAGGCCGTTGAACTAAACTCCTCATACGTAACTCGGCCCTGCCAACATGTCTTCTTCCGCTGAATGATCTCTTTTCTTGATGGGCTCTGACTCGTGAATCATGGGCACCACTCTTCCAACAGATGACTAAGACATCTCCTTCCGTCATCACGCTTATTCTCCTCTGCTAGATGTTGTGGCTACTGAATAACCCTCTTGAGTGACATTCAGGGCCCCATGCACTAACCGGGGTACCACTGACGGTGCACACCTGCTTCATGCAGTTCCTGGGCCAGGACACTGGGTTATAATAATTATCCATAAACAGGTGGTATCCTGGTTACGGAAATGATCCACAAGACCGAAGACAGTGTCATGCAGCTGTGAGAAACCCCAGAATACACCAGAAGTCTCACGACGATCCAGTGTTGGATTCATTAAAAATAACTTCACACCATCTTTCTTTTGGCTTCTTGGGTTGTACACTTTTATACTTTAGACGCCTTTTGTATGGCATCACCCTCATCCAAAGAAAGGTTCTGGAAGGTTGAAGGAACAGCAAGAAACTGGCACTGTTTTCACGAATGTAGTCCAACACGGGGCGACTAAGATGAGGCGGTCGGGTTATTCGGCATGGTTCCTTCGATTAGCTACGCGAAATACCTGTCCAACGCCAGAAACTATCATACAGGACATAATGCCGGGCAACACTCGCGCATTTAAAAAAATTTCTCCATATTGCTCGACGTCAGCAGGCAGGCACCTTCAAAAATGTGGAGCCCAAAAATGCGCCATATGTCCGTGAGGTTGCAGCCTGGGCCAGCATACGATAACGTTGCCTGCAGTTCTTCACGGCATTATGTAGAATAATCCGCCTCTTCTAACGAGGTAGATTCAGTTAAATTCCCGCCAGAAGAGTTGAATGAACCCGCAGTGAGAGGCACAGGACGGTCAGTCCGTGGAATGGGCAACTGTTAGGTGGGGTGGGGTCCCAACCACCCCTCATCACTTTTGACGAACGGCCTTCACTGGCTGCCGCATTGCCATGCACTTTCACGGGCCCACGCGCAGCACGCACGACTTCTCTCACCCCACCTTCCCCCACTGGCCCATCTCCCTACTCTCTTCACCATCACTTTCATCTGTCCCCACCAACCACACCGGGCCGCCTCCTCCCCTCAGACTCTCCTCACACGCACTGAAACCACTAAACTCCAGTTCACTTTCCTCCTGGCCTCCCAGACGGATTGGGGAAAGGGCATCGCATCATTTAACATCAGGTGTGATGTCCTCATCACTTTAGATGACCAACTGCCATCAAATGAGGACTTCTCCACCTGTTTCCTCGATCGAGCTCCACCAAGCACTCACAATGCCTTGTTGAAGGCCTCCCAAATGCTTACACGGATGCCCTTCAGACACCTCAAGCTCCTTAGGGTCGTGAAGGCACAGGATGTGGTCCTGTTCCCGGTCGCATCGTACGCACAACACGCATGTGCTGAGAAGTTGGGTCACCTGGGCAAGCTATCCCTCTCCAGCATCCCAGTTAAAAATCCTTGCCTCACACGCCACTACCGACAGGCATTATGTGCCTTTCACGGTCCTGACAACGTTGGGACATCTCTGCAAACGTCCTGTTGCGTCACAAATACTACCCAACACTCGCAAAGTTCTGCAAAACATCGGATGCATCAAGAAATCGCCTCCACGGCGCGCCGCTGATGCTTTCTAGCGCGGAAGGAAGAAATTGATGATGCGCGCCAGGGTAACGCTAAACAAAAACAACAGCGTGATCCGTGAACTCCCAGCATCCTCATGCGCGCGTGCAAAACCTTTCGCAAACTAGGCCTATAATTATTTTTCCCAATATTTAAAAACATTTTGTAGTCAACGCATCGCACGCCCACCGGCACCCAACAGACAATTTAATGATGATGGTATGTCCAATCGGCGTTAAGGGTTAAAAAGAAAAAAAAGCAAGATGCTTTGTATTTAGGTTCGATGAAGATAAATTCTTAAAAATGCACAGACTAAATAATTCAAGATCTTCCTAATGATATATAGCTTAATATATCTTTTTTATCGGAGATATCGTTGCAGACTTCACAACTCTGGGAACTCAAATCTGTGGTGTCATCATTCATGCACGACGCCATCATGACCGAACGGAGTCAAACCGTTCTGCAATCATTCGGATTGCTAACCAGTGTGACGCCATTCATCCCTCGAGAACTAACCAATCACTGGCGCGCAGTGGGGTCCGCTTAGCTGCAAAAGAGTGGTGGATTCTGTTATAGCAAAAGCACCCTGCTGTGTGATTCGCCATATTTCCAACCCTTCCAGCCAATAGCACCCTTTTTCTATCTATTCATCTATCTCTCACATTCTATGAGTATCCTTTGTAGAGAGAGAGAGAGAGAGAGAGAGAGAGAGAGAGAGAGAGAGAGAGAGAGAACTAAGTTGTTTACACTTGGTTAAACAATTAAAATGTTGGGATGATAGTTTATACATATTATGTTATAAATAGGTCCATATAATAATATTGTATATAAATACATGTATAAATATATATATAGAATATATATATATATACATACACACACACATATATATATATATATATATATAATAATATATATACAGTATGTCCCCAGTTTACGACGGGTTCCTTTTGCGCCAACATGTCAGAACAGTAAAATTCGTCGTAAGTCAGAAACATTTTCAAAAATCGCCAAAAATCATAAGAAACCCTTACTTTTAATGCTCTGGCGTATTGAAAACGATGTAAACTGCATTATTATTGAGTTTTACATCAAAAACCTCAAATTATGATTATTCTGCCATTTGGGGCCATATTTCTTCCTCCGGATCGATGCTGACGCGTCGTAACTCCCGAACATGCATCGTAGTTTTGGAAATAATTTCTGATGAATATATTTGAAAAGGTCAGTAACTCGAACGTCCGAAGTCGAACCGTCACGAACCGGGACTGCCTGTATGTATGTATGTATATATATATATATATATATATATATATATATATATATATATATATATATATATATATATATATATATATATATATATATAATGGAATGTTTTTTCCTGTAATACTAGTGTAATAAGAATATAAGAAGGCCCATAAAACACTATTTAAACGTTGAAACCATATATTCGGCACTAGCTTCTGTGCCCCTGTTCACTGGTAGAATATGGACAGGTGGAAAGTTACAATGGTATATATACAAAAACATAAAGGTGTGCCCTAGGCCTCCGATGTTATGGAGGTGGCGTTTCTTAAGAAGGGGAGGAGAATGACCAAATTCCCTAGTGGTTTTTGGCACTCATAGCTCCCGTTTGGCGATGGATCTGGCGGTCGCGTTTCTGGTCATCTTCTTCAGGAGGGTTTGAGGATTAAGGTGTCGATGTCATCCGATTTCCAATGTCCTCCTGACAGGTTCATATTGTTGGTTTGATTGATGATAGCAGATTCCAGCATCCTTCTTTTGCGGACAGCTACTTTTGAAACCAACTCCGCCCACCTCCAGTTAATGACATGCCCTCTATTACTGATCTTTTGTGCTCTGTTATTCTTTGCGAGGCGATCTACCTGTCTCGCCTACGAGATGTCCTGACAATTACTACACGGTATCTCTTGTAAACTCGGCTTCTTCCTTTTTGTTAGTATACGTTAACGAGCGAACTCCGATGGATTTGGGATAATGGAAAATGAAAGTTGTAGGGGCCTGAGTTGTTGGAGGCCTTTTGATCTTTTCATCGCATTTGGAAGCTTTTATTTTGTTGTTGAAATCTGTTTGTCTGTTGTGAGTGGGACCTCTATAGTATATTTTATTAGCTTTGTTAATAGCCCTCGAGCAATGTGTGGTATAGCAGTTGCGTTAGGTGTAGTGGATAGTGTTAAATTCTTTATCCAGGTACTCATTTGAACATATCCTAAGTCCTCTGAATAAAGTTGCACCTACCATGATTTTTACGGAGGCGCTGTGGTAACTTAAGAAATGAATGGAGACAGCTAAGGTGGTTTTCTATACTGTAAAATGCATACCTGTTCTGTTTTTCTTATGATCAGTACATCTAGGAATGGCAGTTTTCCATCCTTTTCCCATCTCTTTTAAATTTATGGTCGGAACTAGCTAATTTAGCCTATTAAAAATTCATTAAAGTCCCCCAGCTATTGTCCCAGAAAGTAAAGATATCATCACGTGTCTAAGCCAGATCATATTATGGGGTTTGATAGACGACAAAAGTTCTGTTTCGAAATATTCCATGTACAAGTTTGCTAGAAAGGGGTGATAGGGGACTTCCCATGCTACAGCCAAATTTTTGTTTGTAAAATTACCATTGAAAGAAAACAACGTTTATTAGTTACACAGAGGTTGATAAGTTTTAAAGTTTTATCTATGCCAAGAGGAAAATGGTCTTCATATGGTTGCAACTCTCCTCTCAGAAAGACAACACGTCGGCAATCGGGACTTTAGTAAACAATGACTCGACGTCAAGGCTGGAGCAATTTGATGTTGTTTGAGGGGATGTTTAAACTATTAAATTTTTGTATGAAATCCTCTGCATGTTTTGATGGAGGATGAGAAGGTTCTAGAAAGGGTGATAATAAGTCTCTGAGCCATTTTGATAATTTGTACATGAAAGAGCCCCTGCTAGATATTATGGGCGTAAAGCGAAGTCCATCTTTATGTGTTTTCGGGAGGCCGTAAAAATAGGAGAGAGGGTTGATTACCTTGAATGTCTCTAGTAATTCTATGTCTTTTTTATTGCCCCTGGCGGGTTCTGACTGATTTGTTAAATTGAGCAGCAATATTTGTTGTAGGATCTTTCGTTAATTTGTCATAGGTCTGGAAACGGCCGTTGAACTTCAAACAAGGTGGTTAGGCAGTTAATCATCTGTCCGGAGGCGGCGGGAGTACTGCCTGCCCGGATGTAAACATTCCAATTTGCCTTTCGCCCAGGTATCAGATTGAGGGGTGGCATGAGGTGGGCATAAAGAGTGTAAGGGACCTGGTTTTGTATAGTTAGGAAAATTACAATTTACTTTAAAAATTGTTATTTGTTCCGACACAATATACAAAACCTCGGTCCTTACATTAGAGACTTACTGATTGGAGGGAGGAATCTGATTAAGTCTCATGAACTAACTGGAGTTCACCACCTTGTCTTCCCTTCCTGGTCATGAGAGCGAGGAAGGGAAAAATCCGCCTCTGACAAAAGACCGGTTGTAAGAAACGCAGAATCAGTTGTCAGACTTCTGGGTCCTTTTTTGCATGAAAGAGGAAGGCGTCAGTTCATGCAAAGTAGGCTAGGGAAGAATTTGACGCCGGATGACATAAAGGCAAATAAAGCATTGGGTTTTGTCTTATAGTCATGGTCTCCTTCTCCTCCTTGCAAAAGGAAGGATTGGGGGTTGCTTCTATCAACCTGAACGGGAAGGAAAGAACGGGAGCTCCCGTTTTGCTTACCACCTGCATGACCGCCAGATCCAGCTTTAAGCACATTTGCTCCCTGCCCGTGGGAAGAGAGCC
This sequence comes from Macrobrachium rosenbergii, assembly GCF_040412425.1. NCBI lineage: Eukaryota > Metazoa > Arthropoda > Malacostraca > Decapoda > Palaemonidae > Macrobrachium > Macrobrachium rosenbergii. The sequence continues at coordinate 82,706,627 of NC_089752.1, read as the reverse complement.
AGGATGGGGAGAAGGAAGAGGCCAGTCACTCCATTCATTCTCCCAATCACAACCATACAACTTAGGGCTAGATGCAACCTGTCCTGTTAGAGGAGCTGGATGGCTACACAACTTGCTGAGCAGCCACCACAGGACCCAAGGAAAAAAGTGTCCAAGGACTTGTGTGCAACATCCCGGAGGTAGAAGGTAGTTTGCTGGGACCCACTCCTGCCTTCAGCACCTGTGATACCGACATATTCTTCCGAATGCGAGGGACGGACCAATGCTGCAGACCTCGTGAGCTCTTGGAAGAAGCGTGCAGTGTCGTCTTCTCCTGCAGAAACGCTCTCCTTATCATCTCACGGAGCCCAGAAAGAGATGGTGTTCTTGGACACTTCTTTCTTGGTCGAACAGTACTAATGAAGAATTACCATGCCGACACTCAGGCTGGAGGTGTCCAGTCCTCTTCAGATAGCGCGCAGCACTCTAACAGGACACAGTAGCATCTCGTCTGGTTTCATTACCTACAAAGTCCTCTGGGAGTGGATCGTGAAGGACTCAAAGCCATGCATCAGGGACCGAAGGATTCTGAGTCTTCGCTCATGAAATCTGGATGAATTGAGCGTAACTGATCCCCATCCCCTCGAGTGTTTAACATCAAAGGAAAGTCCGTGAAGGAACTCTCTTCACGATGCCAGGGAGCAGGAATATGGTCTTGAGGGTCAGATCCCTGTCTGATGACTCTCATAAAGGCTTGTACGGTGCACGAAAGTCAGGCTCCTCAGGACGAGAGTCACATCCACAGGGGGCCTGAGATCCTGGGTGGGCAAGACCTTCGGCTTCTCATCAGAGAGATCTCTAAAGAGGAGAAAGAGGAGGAGATGTTTACTCCTTTCAGCCGTAAGACTAGGCCGAGTGCAGCCAGTAGCCTTTCATGGCTGAAACGGAGAGACTTCTCTTGGCGTAAGGAAGACGAGAAGTCCGCGACCTGCTGAACAGAGGCTCGACAGAGAGATACCCCTTCAATGACACCAACCACAGAAGACAGGACCACTTTCCCTGGTATGCTCATGGGAGGATAATCTGAGGTATCCTGCCATCTCTGTTGCTGCTGACGCGAAAAGCCTCTTGCTCGCAAAGAGATGGTGGATAACCTCCAGCTGTGAAGACACAGGAATGCACTGCCAGGTGGAACTGCTCGATGAGGTTGATGCAGCAGGTTGGGCCAGGGGGGATCTCTCGGCGCCTCGGAGAGAAGAGCTAGCAGGTCCGGATACCAAACGGCCTGGGGCCATTTGGGTGCCACCAAATCATTCTGAGATTCAGGGTGATCGGCTGATCACTCGGCCAATCAGACAGAATGGCGGAAAGGCGTGACATCGTCGAGGTTGTTCCATGGATGCTGGAACGCGATCCTCCGAGTGGCCCATGGGTCGGCAGACGACAGAACAGAAGACCTAGAGTTTTCTGTTGTGCGGGTGGCAAACAGATCGATGGCTGGATGCCCCAAAATCGAACAGCCTTTCCGCTATCTCTGGTGGAGGGACCATTCGGTCCCTACCACCTGATTCTGGCAGCTGAGCTTGTCTGCCACGACATTCCTCTTGCCTGGAATGTACCTGGCTGACAGCTCACCGAGTGGGTCATGGCCCACTCGTGCACCTGCATTGTCAACTGGTGAAGCTGGCGGGACACCAGGCCCCCTGCTTGTTGACGATGCCACTACCGTGGTATTGTGCTCATCAGTACCACAGAGTGTCCCATCACTCGAACCCGGAACTCTTGGAGGGGCCAGAAGGCTGCCTTGAGTTCCAGGATGTTGATGTGAAGGTGTTTTTCAAGGGGTGCCACACTCCCGAAGTCAGCAACTCCTCCAGGTGTGCGCCCCCATCGGTCGATGCATCTGAGAACAGAAGCATGTCCGGGGGGGGAGTATGCAGGGATACTCCTATCAAAAGGTTCCTGACGTCTGACCACCAGTGAAGGTCCTCCTTCACCTCCTCGGAAAGAGGGATGAGGAAGGACTGGGGTCTCAGGACTGGGACCAATACTCCTTTAGTCTCCACTGAAGAGACCGCAGGTGAAGATGCCCCATGAGGTACTAGCTTTCCAATGACGACAGGTGACTGATGACGACTTGCCATTGCCGGCTGGCTGCTCCTGTCGTGACAGAACAGCTGTGCTGCCTGCCTGAACTTGCTGATCAACGAGTCCGAGGAAAGATTTTCGCTGCCACGTGTCTATCAGCATGCCCAGGTACTTTGTATCCTCTGCTTGGGTGATGAGATCTGACTTCTTGAGATTTACCACGATCCTAGATCCCGGCAAAACTTGAGGAGCGATCCTGTCCTGTAGCACCACAGCGTGAGCTCGCCAGGACTAGCCAGTCGTCGAGATACCTCAGTAGACGTATCCCGATGCGAGTGGGTCCCAAGCCGACACAAGAGAGAAGACTCTCGTGAACACCTGGGGAGCAGTCAGAGCCCAAACAAAGTGCCCTGAATTGGAAGACTGTCTCCCGAGGACATGGGTATTTGAAAGAGGTATCCTTCAGGTCCACGGATGGATGGAAATACAGGTAGTTCTCGCATCCTGATAATTTGATTTTACAAGTCATTGGCGCTGATGGGGGTTAGCACATGCGCCTATCTCCACCGAACAATCTGGTGAAAAAACGCGTATTTTTAAAGGGAGAGAGGTTCATGACTGGTCTCCATCCAGCGCACAATCTCAACATGAGAAAGATGCATGGCTGTAAAAGGGGGACTGGTATGACAGACTTCATTAATTCAATGCTCAGCATGGCTTGCACTTCTTGCTGTCAGTGAAGTGTCCTAGGTCAGTGTTTCCTGGAACGATAGGTTTGTAAATGGACAGGTAGGTAGGGGAGTTACAATAATTCAAGATATCCCTCCAATGGGACATCCATTATCCAGGTCTGCGCAATATGTCGCTGCCATGTTTTAAATGGCTTGACAGGCAACCCCAACCTTCGCAGCTTTCAGGGGAAAGAGCCAACTTCTTTTCTTCTTCATCTCTTTATGCCATCTTACCGGTTAAAAAAGTGGGAATGAAAAGGGAGGAGGGACCCCTTCTCAAGGCAGAAGAAGGGGTGGGTAAACGGTCCCAAATGAGAGACTGGGACTAATCTTGGGCCGAAGTGCCAGCCTGGCAAGAACCAGCAACCATGGGATGAGAACAACCCAGAGGTCTTGGCCACTGCCTGGTGGACATTTTTACATTACGCTGTCATCGGCCCGGCATTTGTCCACCGTCGGCGTCCCCCAGCTCTCTAGGGAAGAGAGAAGAATCCCAAAACACTCCATTCCTGAGGGTGATTGCTGATTTGAGGAGTCCTAAGGTCCAAGAAAACCCTGTAAAATGCGATACTCTTATTTTAGAACCAAGTTTTATCACAGGAGACTGCAGTTTGGTGAAATTATATGAAAATACAGTAATTAGTGAATATTTCTCAGTCTCCCAATGGCAGGTATGATACTGAGAGAGAATGATGGCTGGATAGTTCAAGAAACTGTGAAGGACCATAGATCGAGCCAGGAGACTGAAGTCAGCCCTATCCAGGTGGCTTCCAGGGAAATAGCTTGCTGGGAGAGGGAAATATTCTCACCAGTAAGTTGTTTTGAAGCTGAGAAAATCCAGACAAGTCAGGAAGAAGCTCAACCGAATTTGGTCAGCAACGAACCCCAGCCGGAGATGAAACTCAAGACTGTTAAAATTGGTCGAGTACCCTCAGCAAGCTGACCACGGTATGCCCCAACACATAGCCTTGGGTTCCTAAAAAGGTCCCCAAAAGGATTTGATGATGAAATCTTCTCATGATAAAATCCACAAAGGAATTCTTGGTCCCTTCTTACGACAAAACTGTGCTGAAAAAGCTTATTCAAAATAATCTATTAATGAAAATAAAGTCCTTTGTATTTCAGGAGTGTCCGCATCCTGGGGCAAGAGGACCTCGTATCCTTCCAAAATATCAGTCCTCCCATATAAATTAAGTATCAAGAGATTGGGAACCAGCAGAAGAAAAGAATTCTTCCTTTCCAAATGTGGTGCATAAGACCTATCGATTCCCAAAAAAACATTGAGCCAGGCTTAACTTATTGATGCAGAACTCTGGGGAGAAAACTGCTGAGTTGCATACAGAGTAGTAAGGTTAACTTTTAAAAGATCCTAAATGCCAGGGGACTTTTGATGTTTGTATAACCGGGTGCTCCCTGCTGGCTTTGAATGGCAGAACTATTACATGTAAGCGGGCTACCGAATATGATATACCAACAAAAAGGCCTTGGTGATTCAGCCCAGGTCGACTTATCATGTCAATCTGCATTCGACCTCCCAGAATTAGCTGATGGCTGGGTTACCATACCATGGGGACTAGAGGAGTCGAAAATAAAGAAAAATGGCTTAAAATATGACACAACACTGTGGTACTGGACACGCCCAGTTAGGCTGCAAGGTCATATTCCTACATTTTTTTCAACAAAGATGGGTTTTGAATTCCACATCATCCTGTCGTTCAATAATTAATAAGGCACCTCCAAGTCCATCCCTGATAAGCATGAAGAGACTCCTGATGGAAGCAAGCACAATTTAGAGCTTTTTCTAAAACTTTGCCCGGTTTTTGTAATGCAGTCAACGCCTGTCAAAGAGTGATGGTTTGTTCTGGTCTCAATCCCTGGGGCTTTCTCGGGTACCAGAAAACATCTTCTGTGAACGAAACTGATTCTTGACAGCACTTTTCAGCATGGAATTGATGCACTTGTTCAGTTTGTCCTTGAGTCCTTGGACGTCTGCAAAGGGATGAAAGTGTAGCCCGGAGTAAGCAGTTAGCTGATCCTCCCAGGTAATCCAAAAATCAGTTGCCAGGTTCCAGCCTCTTTTAACAGAAGATGGCCACAGTGGATCTCGCAGCGAATTTCCAGTGGGGGAGGTCTTTATAATTCCCGTGGAGTCACAAGTCATGGATCGTTCCTCGGATTGTGTGTTGCAGTGATCAAAGCCAACGAGGTAGAACTCAGAAGGAGATAAGCCCGAATGAAATGTCTTCCTATCCGACTCGCTCCTTGAGTCAAGAGTGGAGCTTCAGGAAGGGGAGGATGGAAGCAGTTAGCTTGCCCAGGCAATCTTCAGGGCAGCTGCTGGAACTGGAGAACAGCACCAAGGGGTTTAGACTTGCAGTCCCAGTGAGGAACGCCTGGGTTGCAGCACCTGAGTAGAGTTAGAGCGGTCGCATGGAGCAGAAGGTGAGTCACAAAGAGAAAGATCGTGAATTGTGAGCAGATGATTTCATCTTATTCTCCAGAACGATTCCAGTTGAAATGTTGCTATGGGGCCATTGCTGAGTCTGGAGGTTGAGAGAAGTGCCATGCAAGCAGTTAGCTTGCCCAGGTCTTTTCTCTGGTGCAGTTGTCTCAGGTTCCAAAGTAATCTAGACTTTATGGCAGCCAGTGGATAACGCCGGCTTCTTTCCAGGTACTGAGAGACTTTGTATCCTTGATCCCAACGCGGACTTTGGCCTTTCGCAGGTTTGGTTAGGTTCCTGCTGGTCAGTGACTGTGGTCTGAAGATTTGATCCGATGGACTGACCTGAGGTCCAATTCAATGAAATCCTGTCTATTGGATGGAAGAGCGGAAGAGATGGGAAGGCCTTCCTGTGGATCCATTAGTTATATAATTTGGGAGACTTTGAGAGAGGCAGGTTCCAACTTCTTTTAGACTTGTATGGCCTCAGAAGGAGAAGTTTCTGGTGCTTACCAAAGGAAGTGATAAGGATGATCCTTTGACGTGAGTCAAAAATTTATTTCTGTTCCATATGTGATTGTTGTTTCATGATTGTCAAGTATCCAAACTCAAGCAGGGCAGCCAATGAAATGTTGCAGTCGGAGGCATTGCTGGAGTCGAAAGGGGCATTTTGAAAAATTGCATTGTCTTAGGCACCCACCAGGTAATATCTGGGTGGCAGTTAAAATAAGGTTCGGGAGATTTAGACTTGGGTGGCGCAGTTAAGCCCTTTTCCACCTGAGAGAGCTATGGGAGTACCAACTGAGTTAAATTTATTTATGAGCCACACGCGACCTTGTTTCAGCTGTCTGAGGGATTTCATCTTATTTTGGTAGAAGTCACCATGAAGAAGGGCCCGGTCATAGAAAATAGCCAGTCGGGAGGTTGGGGCAAAACTGGAACTCTAATAATGCACAAACAGTTAGCTTGGTATCCAGGTTCGAAGCCATAGTACTGGGTAGGTTCCAAACCTGGACATGGTGACCCAGGTGGTAACGCTGACTGAGTTGTCCTGAGCAATCTTTACCTATTGATCAGTAGACATTCCAGTCGGAAATTTTATTGCAGTTCCACACGTGATTGAGATTGTTGATGATTTCTATCCATATAAAACTAGCAGGTTATTTAATATATATCAATTCTGAGGAAAAATTCTCCACTCTACAGATATGGATTTAGAGTTAGTAATATACCGCCTAATAAAATTCCACCACGATGATATTAATATCCATATAATATATATCCCTCATTAATATAATATAAGGATAGTACTTATATCAATAATCTTATATATATAGAATTTTTGTGGTTGAGTCTTTCAAGGATGACTTAGTGGCAATATATATATATTGGCCAACAAATTAATCCTTCTCATTTTTAGGAACAAGAGCAACACTCAGAAAAGGCTTTAAACACCCACAAAAGCCTCTCCAAATCAGATAAATCTTTTGGTTCTTGTCATTTGATTTTCTGCAAACAGAAAACCTTTACCCCAATGGTAATTTTGCAACTGGTAATAGAAGGGTTTCAACAATCCATGATCTAATGCATAATTCACATTAAATTTTTTAGACAGAGGATAAATGTTAGGCCCAGGAAAAGGTAGTCATGTACTAACATAACAATAAATTGCATCTGGTTTTACAGGGCTTGTTTTCAAATAAAATCAGCAACCAATGAAAAAAATTGATTGGCAGTAAATGGCGCATTGATAATTGGTATTGAAAGCTAAACGCCAAAACAAAGCCATTTAAGGGTTTGAAAATCAGTGTTTTGAACCAATCTTTCTAAAATATATATTATATATATGTCCCGGCTTGGCGACGTTAAGTCTTACGGCGTTCGAGTTTATGACGGTTTTTCAGATATATTCATTAAAAATTCAGGCTACTTACGGCCCAACGTTGTTTTGAGTTTATGACGCGCCCGCGTTAACAGACGCAGCCATTTACGACGCTGGTTCAATTACGTATATTTATAAAAAAATCCGTTTCTGGTTTAACAGTAATCATCAAAAATCAGTTTCTGGTTCTACAATTATTAAAATACATTGCAAGGTTATGACTTTTTCCCCTTGACGCTTTTACGCCATCGCTGTAAGCAGAACTAGTTTTGTGAGCGTAGCTGCACCTGTATTTACTGTACTGGTAACTGTCCAGGTAGTTGACGGACAGGGCGCTTTTCCTGGGTCGATACACAGGCGCGCGTAACAATACCAAACAACCCTTTCTCACTCACGTGTTTGCCTCCGCTTGAGTTAGGTACGTTGCCTCATTGTTGCTTTTCTTTAGCTGCAGTTTTTTTCGTGAATTGTGCCTTCACCATGGCTCAAAACGGGCAGAATTTATCATCTGATGCTAGTGCATCCAGAAGCGAGGAAGAGCATCACCATGGAAGTCTGGTCACATTTTTAATTGCCAGCGTTCAAGAGAAGGGTGAAAGTAACACCGAGATAGGCGTGCCTTGGGCCTTAGTAGAACGACGGTTGTTACCATAGTGAAGGACAAGCAGCGTATTCTGAAACATGCAAGAGGCTGCACCAATGAAGGCAACGGTGATTAACGTGAAGCAACGTAGCCAGAACGTAGTGGAGATGGATAGGTTATTGTTGATCTGGCTGGAAGACCAGAACCAACGGCATGTTCCAGTGAGCCTGAGTGTGATTCAAGAGAAGGCTAAGGAGCTGCATGCGGCAGTGGTGAAGAAAAATGGGGAAGGCAGTGCTAGTGAAGAATTTTCCGCCAGTAGAGGTTGGTTTAACGAGCAAAAGGCTCATGAACAAATTTGCACAATGTGAAGTTGCCGTGGTGAAGCTGCTAGCGCTGATGACATAGCAGCAGAAAGTTTCTCTAGTGGTTTGGCTGAGATAATTAGGGAAGGTGGTTACACTGCTGACCAGGTATTTAATGTAGATGAGACAGGGTTATTTTTTGGAAAAGAATGCCAGATCGTATATACATTTCCAAGGAGGAGAGGTCAGCACCAGGCCATAAAGCTGATATGAGAGACTGACTTTACTCTTTGGGGCAAATGCTAGTGGCGATTTGAGAGCTTAAGCCCTTGCTAGTGTACTTGGCAGAAAATCCCAGGGCTTTTAAGAAAGTCTTCCCCGTCATTTTTTCCAATAAAGAAAAGATGGTGATGGTCTTTGAGGACTGGTTCAATGACCACTTTGTGCCAGCAGTGGAAAGGTATTGTGCCTCAAGGGTCTGCCTTATAAGGTCCTGCTTGTCTTAGACAATGCCCTGGTCACCCGGCTAATCTTAGTAATATGAACCCTAATTTGAAGGTGGTGTATCTACCACCAATACTACATCCTCATACAGCCGATGGACCAGGAGTCATTGCTAACTTCAAGGCATACTACCTGAGGAGGACAATACTGGCTGCTTTAGGGCCGTTGAAGGTAACAAGGAGTTGACTCTGAAAGATTTTTGGAAGGGCTACAACATTGCAGATGCTGTGACGAACATTGCACGTGCTTGGATTTTAAGTAAAAGGACTGGGACTCTGAATGGTGCGTGGAAGAAACTGTGTCCGCCCAAGGGCCTGGTTGTGAATAGTTTTAAAGGGGGTTTGAGCAGGCAGAAGATGTTGAGACTGTGACAAAGAAAATTGTTGGCTAAGCAAGAGGCTGAAACTGGACTCTGGAAGCTGAGGATGTCACCAGCTGTTGGCATCCCACGGAGAGGAATTGTCATCGGAGGACCTCATTGAGCTGGAGAAGCAGATGATCGAGGAGGAGGAAGAGGCACCACAACCAAAGGTCAAGGAATTAACAATCAAGGGCTTGACAGAGGGTTTGCTCACCTGGGAAAATGTTTGGCAGCATTTGAGGGTAAGGACCCTAACACTGCCAGGTTTGAGAGGATTTCCCAGAGGAATGCTGGATCTTACTACGTTCTACAGGGAGACGCTGAAGGAGAAGCAGCTGAAGAAGAAAGTGCAGTCTAGGCTAGACTCTTTCTTCGTGAAGAAGTCTCCAGCACCACCTGCCACTCCTAGTCTAGGTAAGGATTTCTCAACTTTATTTTTATTAACTGCTGTAATATAAAATTGTTATAAATTGTAATAAAATTTATAAAAATGTTACTGCAATTTATATTTACATACTGTAGATACACAGCATAACCCAATAAATTTTATCATTTGTATCATTGCAGAAGTGACTCTAATCCAGATTACCCCAGAACCTCTAACTATGAATCAGAACCTGAGCCTGAACCTTTACCTTTAGTAACCTCCCAGCAGCTTTTCCTCCAGCTCCATCAGGTAAGGAATTCCTAAGTGTTTCATTTTTATAATTTTCATACATGAAATCATTTGTATATACTGTACATTTGGTAAAAATTTTATATTTACTATTGCATAACCTAATTTTTTTCATTATGCATCATTCCAGATCTCTTTGGTAGTGATGACAGTCCTGAGGATTGAAGAATTCCAGGGTTTTAGTTACTGGGACCTCCTGTCCTCTCCAACTTCATCAGGTAAGGAATTCTTAATGTTTTTAATGTTTTATAAATTTTTATAAATGTTACAAAAAAGTGTACTGCACTTCACACTGTACAGTACACTATTGCTTTAGTATTTGCTGTAACTTTACATAATCATTACCATTCCAGATCCACATGTTATAGCCTCCTCCCAGCCCAACTCAGCTGACCTTATCCCCTCTCCAGCCCAATCAGGTAAGGATTTCATGAGTTTTTTTCTTTCAAATCACTTTATAAAACTGTCTAGCTTATTACATACATACCTTGCATACAGTACAGTACTGTACAGTAATTTTTATCTTTTATCATTCCACAAATGACAGGTGTCCCTGCTCAACTCCAAATTCACCTGCACCAGTAGCACCTGCACCCATTTCATGTCCACCAGGTAAGGAATTCTTCACTTTTTAGAAATTTCTATTAGCCTACATTGTTTTAAAATTGTGTTATTATACTTATACAGTACACAGTACTGCTATGTACAGTATCATTTTTTATCTTTTCATTGCAGACTCCCAAGCACCTGCAGATGCTACACCATAGCCCCCAGTTCTCATCTACCATATGCCCATCCCATTACAAGCCAACCACTAGAATTTGGTAAGAACACTTTCTGTTTTATAAATTGTTACACATTTTATAAAATTAGTGTACTGTTTATGAAATCCACAGAAGTACTTTATTCTAATCTTTATCAGGTACATTATCATTCCAGACTGACATGCAACTTTTAACCTGACCCTACTGTAACTGTACATAACCTTCCTCATGTAGCCTACATCTTTCAAATCACTAAAGGTATGGAATTCTTAACTGTTTTTAATGTTATAAATGGTTATATGTACAGTACATTTGATAAATATAAAGTAACAGCTTTATTCTAATATTCCAGACTGCCCAGCACCTTTACTATAACTCCTCATCCCAGCCTCCATCTTCTAAAAATCACTGAAATTAGGTAAGGATTCATATTTTTATTTTGTACAGTTGAACATAGGTTTAAGAAATACCTGAACTGATACAGAACAGTGTAACACATACAGTACAAACTCTGCAGCAATTTTATTTTTATCATTGCAGGCTCCCCATAACATACATTCTCCATCTCCCAACCTAGCCTGCAGTCTGTAACAGCTTGACAATCACTGAAATTAGTAAGGAATTCCTAATTTTTATAATTTTTATATATTTATTATTCTACTGTAAAATACTGACTGTTCTGTATTTATACAGTACTTTTTGTTCCATGCAGGACTACTGTACAGTATTATATGTACACTGGTACTAAATTTTTACATTCCAGAATCCCCCCTGAAAGTCATGAGACCACACCATTTTTCCAGGGTTAAGAAGGGGCACAGGGTTTCAAAATAAAAGTAAGGAATTCACATTTTTATCTTTACATTCTTTGGTATAAATTACAGTAGGTACACCTGTGTAGGCATAGAAAAGTCCCTTATAAGGGTACAGAGAAGGTGCCCTAAATTGGAATCAAGGGCCTGGCTAAATGTGTGAGATCACTCCCTGCTACAAGGCAATACAAGCATGTTTGTCTGTTGGAAGTGGTCACACGCATCCACACACACAGGTGTGATGGTGGATACAAGTGCTATCTGACCTTAGCATGAAAGAAATTAAGAGCAATACTGGGTTATCCAATTTGTCTGCTCTGGGAGCACAAAGAGAACAACACCTGTCAGGGCTAGGCTATACGTATACCACAACTGCCCCACACAACAAAAACCAGTATTTAACCCTGGACTGACTGGGTATTCGGAAGAAGACCTTGTGGAAATTTTGCATATTAAGCATATGTAGGTGCCATGCTGAGCGCGTAGAGTGTGTTCATGAGTTCATGTCAAAATGAATGCCATTGCAAAGTGGACAAATGTGTCAGTGATCAAAATTTGTAATTGTACCCAATGTCCTTACTGAATTTGAAATTAGAGTCAACCAAGAGTTTTATGTTTTATATTTCATGTTTGTGTTTTTAGTTTTGCGAAAATGTCTGAGTGTCAATGCATTGCCTAGCCTATTATATTTGTGTTTTAATTTTGTTTTTGTTAGTGGAAAACTTTTTGTTTTTGTAATGTTTTTTTGTTTATGCTTTCATGTTTTGTTGTTGTCCCTTATTTTGTGTTACAAATATACCAACCTGATGCTGCATTTTGTAAGATTTCTTTATGTTACATTCGCCAGGTGCTGGAATTTAGTGTCATGATTTATGATTTTTCGTTATTATTATTTTCAGTTGTCTTAAAGTACAGTCCATACTTTAATTGATGCTATGAAATAACAATTTTAAAGTAAATTGTGTTTTTCTAACTATACAAACCAGACAAGGTCCTTTACATTACGGGATTACCTTCATAAGGCTGGAAACAACAGTGAACTTCAAACAAGGTGATTATGTGTTGATTAGTATCAGGGAGGCGGAGGATCGCTCTTCTTTGGGATGTAAAATGTTCTAAATTTGCCTTTTGCCCAGGTGTTGGGGGTGGCTAAAAGGTGGGCATTTACAGAACCTGGTTCCATTAAGTTAGAAAAATACATTTTACTTTAAAAATTGTTATTTGTTCCGACACAATACACAAACCCTCGGTCCTTTACATTAGGAGACTTACTGATTGGAGGGAGGAATCTGATTAAGTCTCTATGAACTGACTGGAGTTCACCTTGTCTTCCCTTCCTGGATGTGAGAGTGAGGAAGGGAAAAAGCTGCCTCTGACAAAAGATCGAGTTGTCAGACTTCTGGGTCCCTTTGCATGAAAGAGGAAAACGTCAGTTCATGCAAAGTAAGCTAGGAAGAACTTGACGTCGGACGACATAAAGGCAAATACAAGAATTGGGTTTGTCTTATAGTCATAGTCTCCTTCCCCCCCCTTGCAAGAGAAAGGATTGGGGTTGCTTCTATCAACCTGAATGGAAGAAAGAACGGGAGCTCCCTGTTATGTGCTTACCTGCATCGACCGCCAGATCCAGTTTTAACGGACATCCGCCTCCCGGCCCATGGGAAGAGAGCCAGGATGAGGAGAAAGAAGAGAGGCCAGTCACCCACATTCATTCTCCCAATCACAACTGTACAACCAGGTAGATGCAACCTGTCCCTGTTAGAGGGATGGCAAGCTGCACAACTTGTTGAGCAGCCACCAGGACCCAAGGAAAAGTGTCCAAGGACTCAAAAGCAACATCCCGGAGGTAGGCGGAGGTGAAAGTGGTCTGTTGGGACCACACCCCCGCCTTCAGCAACGTGATACCGGCATATTCTTTCCGAATGAGGGACGGACTAATGCTGGTGACCTCGTGAGCTCGGACAAAGCGTGATTGGTGTCGCCTTCCTGCAGCAGAGCACGCCTCTCATCATCTCACGAAGCCAGAAAGAGATGGTGTTCTTGGACACTTCTTCTTGGTCTAGCCAATACTAACAAAGAGTCGCCTACACTAGGTCGAGGTGTCGAGTCTCTTCGATAGCTACCACAGCACTCTAACAGGACAGTAAATATCTCGCCTGGTTCATTACCTACAAAGTCCTCTAGGAGGGATCAGATGACTCCGAACAGTGTGTCAGGGACCGAAGGATTCTGAGTCTTCACTACAAAAATCTGGGACAAAATCGAGCACAAACTGATCCCCATCCCCTCGAAAGTGTTTAACATCAAAGAAAAAGTCCGTGAAGTTCCCCAACTCTCTTCACCAATGCCAGGGCCAGCAGGAAGAAGGTCTTGAGGGTCAGATCCCTGTCTGACGACTCGTGAGGCTCGTAACGTTGCACAAATCAGGCCTCAGGATTGAGAGCCACATCCCACGCAGGGGGCCTGAGATCCCTGGGTGGGCAAGACCCGCTCGAAGCTTCTCATCCAGCAGAGATATCTCGAAGAGGAGATGTCTACAGCCTTTCACGGCCATAAGACTAGGTCGAGGCGGTGCGGTATCCTTTATGGCTAAAACGGAAGACGAAGGAAGATGGGAAGTCGACCTGCTGGACAGAGGCTCCGATCGAGAGATGCCCCTTCGACGACACCAACCACAGAAGACAGACCACTTTCCCTGGTATACCGCCATGGAGGATCGTCTGAGGTATCCTGCCATCTCTGTTACTGCGCCGACGCGAAAGCTCTTTGCAGAGATGGTGGATAACCTCCAGCCAAGAGATGGAATGGATAACCTCCGAGGTTGACGCAGCAGGTTGGGCCAGGGGAATCTCTCTGGCGCCTCAGAGAGGAGAGCTAGCAGTCCCGGATACCAAACGGCTGGGGCCATTTGGATGTTACCAGAATCATTCTGAGATTCGGGTGATCACTCCGACTGATCACTCAG
>NC_089752.1:82683228-82692037 GCF_040412425.1 Macrobrachium rosenbergii | reverse complement strand
GAATGTTTCTTGGAGACAAAAGGCTCTGGGGTGTTCAAGCACTGTTTCTTCGAGGCCCTCAAGCCCCGCTTGTGGAGTGCTTTTCAAGAAAGCTCTTTGTGTTCTTTCAGTATTCTTTTGCTTCCTCCTTGCTCGAAAACCCTCTGCTACGAGTGTTGCCACCAGACTAAGTTAACAGTGACGCAGACCGTAGCAGTGATCCGGCTAACTTACCATCTCCTCTCTCACGTCAGTTCAGTTTCCCCACGAGAAGTTCTGGAGTGAGTGAGTCTTTTGACGCAACATCTCACAAGCAGATAGGCTTTCAATCCATCATTTGCCGCCGTGGGCTCAAACCACAGAACCTCCATGTGGGGTTAATGCCATCAGTGCACCTCATGGGGTGCACTGTAGGCATGACTAAAGGTTCTCTGCAGCGTGCCTTCGGTCCCTAGCTGCAACCCCTTTCGTTCCTTTTACTCTGCCTCCTTTCATATTCTCTTTCTTCCATCTTGCTATCCTTAACCCTCTCCTAACACTGATTTCATAGTGTTCTTCTTCTTCTTCAGCTGCTTTGAAGTTTTTCTCCCGTTACACCTTTCAAACCTACCTACTCTCATTTCCTTTCCAACGCTGAATGACCTCATAGGTCCCAGTGCTTGGCCTTTGGCCTAAACTCTATATTCCATTCTATTCCATTACGGAGATGATTTCTTGACCTCGTGTGACTGAAAATGACCCTGTTCCTCATTCTGACTCAGATCTGACTGACTGAGGAGAACACAAACGCCTGCACTCAGGATTTTTCCCTCCCTCCCCTGAAGAGAACAGACCTCTCTTGCATAGGTTCACTTATTCTAATGAAGCCTCGTCATGAAAAACTAATTGTCAGGATTCCGGTAGGTTGAATTCGAGAGAGAGAGAGAGAGAGAGAGAGAGAGAGAGAGAGAGAGAGAGAGAGAGAGAGAGAGAGTATAAGTAAGGATTCTCCAGTTTGTAATGTAATTTGTCACTTGCTTTTTCTTCACATCCCTTTTGTTAGGTGTAAATTGCCTCTCCCTCTTTGTCCGATTACTTCGTTAGTGCTGTTTTTCTTCCTTGGGGAATTTCACATTTCCTAAAATTTTTTTTTTTTTTTTTTCTTGGCGTCCATAACAATATGATGACTGACAACCGGTGCATCTGCTCTCGGTGATGACATGACATCCCGGCTTCAAACTGCTGGCTTTTTTGCCTCTGTGCTGGGGAACAATCTCGAGCTGCTTTGGACTGAATTAGTTTGAAACCCTTCCTTGCACAGCCTCCTTCTTCCATCTTACTCTCCTCAACCCTCTTTCTCCTAACAATTGATTCATGGTGCTTCTTCAGCTGCTTTCGAGGGAAGAGAGAGAGAGAGAGAGAGAGAGAGAGAGAGAGAGAGAGAGAGAGAGAGAGAGACGAATGATAGATAGATAGACAGATCACTACTTATGGAGAGTTGAAGAAGGAGCAGCCAGGTTCTTAGACGCCATGATCACGTCAGTCACATAATAATAATAATAGAAATAATAATGATAATAAAAATGGAGAAACAAATATAATTAAAGATGAATCTGTAGAGAAGAGACCTTTCGGGAATCTGTTCGGTTCCCCATTCATTACTGACGTCATCAATCTAAGAACCTTATATTTATTCTTCAATCTCCATAAAGCGAGTGATCTGATTCTATATCAATCATTCTTCTCTTTCTTTCTATATTTTCTCTCTCTCTCTCTCTCTCTCTCTCTCTTTTTCTGATTAATAATAACTCTAAATTCTCAATCTCTAAATTCTCTCTCTGTGATAAGGACTCTTTCCTCTTTTCCTTTTTTGAATTTTGCTATGAATCTTCTCTGCAACTCTCTGTTCAATCTCTCTCTCCAAAACTCTCTCCTCTCCCTGGATTTTTTTTTTTTGAAAAATTCTCTCTCTCTCTCTCTCTCTCTCTCTCTCTCTCTCTCTCTCTTCCTTTTTGTGTTACTTTATACAACTCCTCTCTCTCTCTCTCTCTCTCTCTCTCTCTCTCTCTCTATTATCTATTATCTCTTCTCTCTCTTTATTTTTGTAAATTGGCAGTCTCTCTCTCTTTACTCTCTCTCTCTCTCTCTCTCTCTCTTTCCTTTTTGTCCTGACAGGCAATCTCCTCTCTCTCATTTCTCTCTCTCTCTAAAATGAATCCTTTTGTCCTGCCAGGCAATCTCTACTCTCTCTTCTCTCTCTCTCTCTCTCTCTTTCCTTTTGTCCTGCCAGGCAATCTCTCTCTCTCTCTCTCTCTCTCTCTCTCTCTCTCTCTTTCCTTTTGTCCTGCCAGGCAATCTCTCTCTCTCTCTCTCTCTCTCTCTCTCTCTCTCTCTCGAATCTCTCTCTTAGACTTTTGTTGCCAGGCATTCATCTCTCTCCTCTCTCTCTCTCTCTCTCTCTCTCTCTTTCACTTTTGAGTCCTCATCATAAGCAATCTCTTCTCTCTTTCTCTCTCTCTCTCCTCTTTCAGTCTCCTCTCTCTCTCTCTATCTCTGATGGCTTTTGTTGAATGCAAGGATCGAAATCTCTCTTCATTTCTCTCATCTCTCTCTCTCTCCATCTCTCATTAACAAAAATATTAATAATCTTAACTTTTCTCCTTATATCTCTCTCTCTCTCTCTCTCTCTCTCTCTCTGTAAATCTCTCTCTCTCTCTCTCTCTCTCTCTCTCTTTCTCTCTTTCCTTTTTGTCCAACAGGCAATTCTCTCTCTCTCTCTCTCTCTCTCAGTCTCTCTCGACCTTTTGTCTAGCAATCTGTCTACTCTCTCTCTCTCTACTCTCTGGGGTTCCCTCTCTCTCTCTCTCTCTCTCTCTCTCTCTCTCTCTCTCTCTTTCCTTTTGTCCTGACAGGAATAAGGGAGAGTTCTTTCTCTCTCTCTCTCTTTAGATTTGAAGAAGTAATTGAAACTCAGATCAATCTCTCTCTCTCTCTCTCTCTCTCTCTCTCTCTCTCTAAAATAAAATAATTTGGGGAATCTCTCTCTCTTCTCTTTTCTTTTGTCCTAAATCAAATCTCTCTTCTCTCTCTTTATTCTCCTCTCTCTCTCTCTCTCTCTCTCTCTCTTTTTTTGTTCGCAAAGAGCAATGTTCTGCCATCTCTCTCTCTCTATTCAAATCTTGTTCAAATATTTTAATGCTGACTCAATTTGTTAAAGGCAATTCTCTCAATCTCTCTCTCTCTCTCTCTCTTCTCTCTCTCTCTCTCTCTCTCTCTTTCTCTCTTTCCTTTTGTAATCCGTTTAAAAAAATCTCTCTCTCAGTCTACCGATGGACTGTTCTCTCTCTCTGAACGGACTCTCTCTCTCTCTCTCTCTTTCCTTGCCAACAAATCAAAACATCTCTCTCTCTTCTCTCTCTCTCTCTCTCTCTCGCTCTCTCTCTCTCTCTCCTCTCTCATCTCTCTTTCCTTTTGAAATGACGGAATGGAAGAAATCTCTCAACAATTTTCAGGCTGGCCATTAAGTTCTCTCTACTTTTTCTATTCTCTCTCTCTCTCACCGGTTTCTCTAAAATCTCTATCTCTCTCTCTCTTCTCTTTCCATTTTTTTGTCCTAAACAGTCACGAGGAAAAAATCTCTCATACATTTCTCTCTCTCTCTCTCTTTCTCTCTCTCTCTCTTATCTCTCTCTCTCCTTTTTTTTGAATCCATGTATCTCCGTCTCTAATCTCTCATTTCTCTCTCTCAATCTCTCTCTTTACAATATATCTCTTGGTTTCCCTTTTGTCCCAACTGCAATCTCAGTACGTAAATGTTTCTCTCTCTCTGTATCTCTCTCTCTCTCTCTCTCTCTCAAGCTTTCTCTCTTTTACGTTGATTTCCTTTTTAATAATTTTCTGGGGTCTCTAAACTCTCTCCTCTCTCTCTCATTCTCTTTTTTTTTCCTTTTGTCCAAGCATTACCAATGGGTTTTACTCTGCAAATTTCTCTCTCTTTCTCTCTCTAACTAGGGATCTCTCTCTAATCTCTCTTTTTTTTGAGGGCAATCTCTCTAACTCTCTCTCTCTCTCTCTCTCTCTCTCTCTCTGAAAGTCTCTCTCTTTCTCTCTCTCTTTCCTTTTGTCCTGCCAGGCTTGTCTCTCTCTTTCTTTCTCTTTTTTTTCTGAGGCAATCGCCTCCTCTCTTTTTCTGAGATCGCCTCCCCATTTTTTTCTCTCTCTCTCTCTCTCTCTCTCTCTCTCTCTCTCTTTAATTTTTGTCCTGTGATGATCTCTCCTCTTCTTTCTCTCTCTCTCTCTCTCTCTCTCTCTCTCTCTATCTCTCTAGAATATTTTTCCTAAATACATTTTCCTTTTGTACAAATGATTCTTCAAGTCTATCTCTCTATTTCTCTCTCTATCTCTCTCTCTCTCTCTCTCTCTCTTCGTATCTCGTATCTGACCTCTTGAACAAAAACGTGACAACGCAGGTAATCTCTCTCTCTCTCTCTCTCTCTCTCTCTCTCTCTGATCTGATCTCTCTCTCTCTCTGGTTTTGGAACCATTGAACTTCTCCCAAGGAATTTTCTTTCTCTCTCTTAAATCTCTTTCTATCTCTCTCTCTGAAAGCGTCTCTCTCTCTCTCTTTCCTTTTATTAAAAGGCATTCTCTCTCTCTCTCTCTAATCTCTCTCTAAAGGGAATTCTCTCTCTCTCTCTCTCTCTCTCTCTCAAGCTCTCTCATAAGCTTTAATCTTTTGTCCTCTGGTAATCTCTCTCAACTCTGGAACATTTGCCTCTTCATACTGAATCTCTCTCTCTCTCTCTCTCTCTCTCTCGTGATGTCTCTCTTCTGTCTCTCTCTCTCTCTTTCCTTTTGTCCTGTAAAAGCTCTTCTCTCTCTCTCTCTCTCTCTCTCTCTCTCTCTCTCTCTCTCTCTCTCTCTCTCTCTCTCTCTCTCTTTTCTTTTGCTTTACAATCTCTCTCTCTCTCTCTCTCTCTTCTCTCTCTCTCTCTCTATCTCTCTCTCTCTCTCTCTCTCTAAAATCTCTTTCCTTTTGTCCTGCCAGTTCACTCTCTCTTTCTCTCTCTCTCTCTCTCTCTCTAATCTCTCTCTCTCTCTCTCTCTCTTTAAGATTTTTTCCTCATACAATCTTCTCTCTCCCATCTCTCTCTCTCTCTCTCTCTCTCTCTCTCTCTCTCTTTCCTCAAGATTCCTGAATCATGCAATCTTAAAAACTCCATTCTCTCTCTCTCTTCTCTCTCTCTCACAATCTTCTCTCCATCTCTCTCTCTTTCCTTGGATCCTACAATCTACAAAACGGCCGAATTCAGAGTTCTCAGATGATTCTCTCTCTCTCTCTCTCTCTCTCTCTCTCTCTCTCTCTCTTTTCCAGGCAAACCAAATTCTCTCTCTCTCTCTCTCTCTCTCGTTCTCTCTCTCTCTCTCTCTCTCTCTCTCAGTTTCAAATCTTGGCAACGTCTAAATCAAATACGTTGGCAGTGATTTTGGCTTGACTGGGTGAGTGTACGGTCCTCTCTTTTCTGTTCTCTCTCTCTCTCTCTCTCTCTCTCTCAACTTTCCTTTTAAGTAATTCTAAATCTCTTCTTTCTCTATTCTCTCTCTCTCTAGTATGGATAGACTGGTCATTAAATCAAGACTTAATGTACAGATTGTGGAGGATGAAGAAGATGAAGAAGATGAAGAAAGAGGAAGATGAGAAAATAGAGAAAGAAAATAAGACTGAAGAGAGAGAAAAGATTAATGAAAACAAAGAACAGGATAATAGTATGGATGCAGAGAAACTCATAGATTCTACATATGAGGCAATACAGCAACATACATATGAAGAAATAAATTATGACCTGATAAATCACAAATAAAATCCCAAAGAGGTTGTACGGATCTCCATACTGAGGGGAATGAACAAGAAAAAAAAAAAAAAGAAAGACACAGTATGCACCCTTTTTGAAAAGAGGGAATTGCAGGTTTGGTGAAAGATGTTATTACAAACATCCCAAGATATGTCACAATTATGAGATATATGGCAAATGTGCATATCTAGATGGCTATGAAGAGGAATGCAGAGATCTACATCCAAAAATATGTAGAAACTGGAAAGAAGGAAATGGATGTAGGTTTAATAAGAAATGTAGGTACATGCATCCTGTAGCCATGAAAGACCAAAATCAAAATCAAAAAATCAAATACATATAAAAACCAAGGAAAAAATGAAACAAATAAAGAAAAGAACAAAGATCATGTGATGAAGGCAAAAAGCAAGCCAACAACACATTATGAAAAGTCAGCACCACGATATGAGCCATCAGCACCTAGATATAGCACAAGGAACAAGCAATGTATCTATGATGCAAGGGGATGGTGCAGATATGGAGATAAGTGCAGGTTTATGCACAAAGTGAATAAATATGAAGCTGGAAGAACAAATATAATGGAAAAGTTGGATTTTTAATGTACGAATTTCTGGAAATGAAAAAAGATCAACATATCAGAACAGGAAAGAGACATGGGAAAATCCTTATTATTACCCATATTAGATAATGGAGATAATATGCAAACAATCATAGTGATGAACGCGCAGGGTCTAGTTTCGAGTAACTCAAAAGAAAGATAGAGTTCTTAGAAGAACTAACCCAAAATGAAAAATAGAAATATTGAATATAAGTGAAACCTGGTATTCCCAAGAGACTGGTAATGATGACCAGATAAAGGGTTTCCAAACTTATAGATCAGATAGAAAAAATAGAAATCAAGGGGGAACCGCGATATATGGGAGAGATGCCAATCAAGGAAAAAATCTGTGAGAAATATAGTAACACAGAATGTGAATTAATAGCGGTAGAATTTGAATCTGAAAAAATTAGTGAACATTGTAATATATAGACCCCTAATACTAAAGAGTTTGACATAATAATTGAAAAATTGGATGAAATATGTAGAAATCACAAGGACTGGACTATACTCCTAACCGGAGACTTTAACTTTCCTTTTGTAGAATGGAAAGAACGAATAGGAGACTGTGGTTGTATTTATACATATAAAAAGAGAGCAATAGTAGTGCAGAAGATAAGAGGCAATTTGAAAAGCTATTAGATATGCTACTAGAACATAACATTCAGCAAATAAATCACCTACCAACAAGAAAGGATAATATTTTAGACCTAGTATTTGTGAATGAGGTGAACTATGTTAAAGAAATAATAGTATATAACACGAGTATTTCGGACCATAATGTCATAGAATTAACAGTCCGTTCCAGAACATACGAAAACAAAGAAAAGCAAGAGACGAAAAAATGGGAAGGATATGGAAAATACAATTTCTATAGTAAGAATATAAATTGGTCAAAAATAAATGAAGAATTAAACAAAGAATGGGAAAACATATTTGTAAGTGATGATATACAGGTAAATACCGATATATTATATAAAATATTAGAGGAAATAGTGGAAAAATATATACCGAAGAAAAAAGTAAGCATCAGTCACGAATTCCAAGAGACAGAAGGATCTTGTTCCAGAAAATTAGAAAGTGGAAAAAAAAGCTCTTGCAAAAGAAAAGAATGCATGGAAAGTGATGGAACTAAAAAGTAAGATAGAAAATGCAGAACAAAAGATTATACAATCAAAAGAAAATGAAAAATGGAACCTAGAAGAAATGACACTACAAAATATCAAGCAAAACCCTAAAATTTTTATTCATATGCAAAAAAAGATGAATAAAATAAGAGTAGAAATAGGCCCTCTAAGAATTGAAGGGCGATTAACGAATGAAAAAAAAGGAAATATGTAACATATTAGCAGAAAGATATAAGAGTGAATTTACACCTAGAATTGACAATGAAGATAATGATACAGAAATAAGAGATGAAAATACTGAATACTTATCAGATATAGATATTACAGAAGCCGATATTGTGCAGGCTATTAATGAAATTAAAATGGATCAGCAGCAGGACCAGATGGAGTACCTGCCATATTGTTAAAGAAAGTGGTTCATTCAATCGCAAAGCCGCTAGCAATATTATTAAGGCAAAGTATAGATACAGGCAAGATTTATGATGAGCATAAATTAGCATATATTACTCCTACTTTCAAAAGTGGTTCAAGACTAGAGGCAAGTAATTATAGGCCTGTGAGTCTGACATCTCATATTATGAAAGTATATGAAAGGGTAATGAAAAAAATATAATGAAACATTTAATGAAAAATAGATTGTTCAATATAGGACAACATGGTTTTGTACCCGGAAAAAGTACACAAACCCAACTGTTAGTCCACCATGAAAGCATATATAAAAATATGATAAATGAAAAAGATACAGATGTGGTTTACCTAGACTTTGCAAAAGCTTTTGACAAGGTAGATCATAATATATTAGCGAAAAAAATTAGAAAACATAACATTGTTGACAAAGTAGGAAGATGGATAAAAGAATTTTTGCAAAATAGAAAACAGATAGTGATTGCAAACGATGAGAAATCGGATGAAGCTACGGTAATATCCGTGTACCACAGGGTACGGTGTTAGCTGCATTGCTGTTTGTGATTATGATTGCAGACATAGACAGTAATGTTAAGGACTCAGTAGTAAGAAGTTTCGCAGATGACACAAGAATAAGTAGAGAAATTGCTTGTGATGAAGATAGGAACTCGCTACAAAGAGACCTAAACAAAATATATAAATGGGCAGAGATAAATAGGATGGTATTTAACTCTGATAAATTTGAATCAATGAACTATGGTGATAAAGTAGGAATGCTATATGCATATAAAGGACCTAATAATGAGACAATCACAAACAAGGAAGCAGTTAAAGACCTTGGTGTGATGTTGAATAGGAATATGTTATGC
>NC_089752.1:82670728-82680728 GCF_040412425.1 Macrobrachium rosenbergii | reverse complement strand
CCGTTTGACTATAAAAGAGAGAGAGTGTTCACCTGGAGGAAGATTGCAGGTTACTAAATGATCAGTGTGTGAGAGCACGTTTGTCTAAGCTTTTCTTCTCTTTGAGAGAGAGAGAGAGCGGAGGAGTGTTGAGTGCGGATGATGATGTAACATCAACAGAAAAATATATACAGCAGAGATAGGGGTTGCGAAATAAGGCTGGCTTTTCCTCCTCCCAAAAGGCGAAATCAGTACGGTGATTCAGACGCGTTCCTAGAGGACCCTGAAATCCCGTAGCAGTTCAGAGAGTCATTAGCGGCATCCCAAACTTAAATCCTCGTGTGGAAAGGCTTCTCGACCTCAGAGAGCATCGCAGGATTTATGGCAGTGACGTAAAAATATGTTTGAAAATTCACAAAAATTACAATAAGGTCTAAGAGGTAAAGTTTGCACCAGTTATAATAACACTGATGTAATTATGGTAATAGTCTAGTAACAGTGATCCTTCACAAAAAAAAAATCTAAAAGGTTGAATTTATGCCATTTATGAAGGCACTGATGACTATGGTAATTGCCAGTAACAGTGGTCCCTCACAAAAATAAACTCTAAAGGGTAAAATTTACGCCAGTTATAAAATTATGCTAATGGTGAAATTATGCTAGTGATCCTTAGCCGGTATGAGAATAATCGTAATTATGTGATTGATGACGATAGTGATGGATTTCCGTGCCATTTTGGCTTTGCGGTCATAACAAGATTACAAATGGCCCAAAATGGAAATCATTTCATAGAATTACGTATGATTAAAAGCTTCATTTATTATCATTATTATTAATATACTTAAAAGTCTAAAATAATGCCTTTGAACCATTCCCTAGATTTTCCTGACTTGTATTGTCGTTCATGTATAAAGAAAGTTGTCATCCAGATCTTGATTTATTTTGATATATTGGGTTTTTTATATAGACATTCCCCTGTACATAATTTTTTTTTTAATTTTTGCAATTCATTATTTAGGCTTGCTTAATATAAGCATTTGTATGATATAAGTGACTACAATCTTCATCTTTTATATATATGTATGTACATAAGTATGTATGTATGTATATATGCATAAGTATGTATGTATATATGTTTAAATGTATATAAGTATGTATGTATATATATGGATTTATATATATATATATATATATATATATATATATATATATATATATATATATATGCATGTATGTATATGTATATATATCTCTCTATAATATATATATTATGTTTATTTATATATATATATATATATATATATATATATATATATATATATATTTATCTATATATTTATATATATATATATATATATATATTTATGTGTGTCCTTTTGTGTGTGTGTGTGTGTGTGTGTGTGTGTGTGTGTGAGTGTGTTTGTGTGTCGCTCGTATCTTAAGTAAAAGCAGACGTATGTTCTAGCAACCTCATTCCATAACAACATCTTATTATCATATTTCTCCTCTGCCGTGAGTCACGCAGTACCCAGCTCATGAATTACGGTCCCAGAAGTAACTCTCTCGTTTCGTAATTACGAAGAAGAAAACATTTCTTCCCTAATTATTAGTAATTAGGTCCGGCCAGGAGCTTGGACGCATATAAGTTTTCAAGATTTATCTCTGTCGGGAAGCGTAACAACAAAAATAGGTTGATTGTAACAATTTGAAAAATAGGTTGTTTGTTTCGCCATTCTGAAGAATAGAAGTATAGTCTGATTTTTAATGCAGAATGTTGTTATGTTTCTGGAGAAGAAATATTTTGGAGATTTTGTAACGGTGTGTTTATACATGAGGGTGTATTTAAGGGAAAGGTGTATCCTCTCATACACAACACATATATATGTGTGTGTCTATAAACATATATATGCATGTGTGTGTAATGTGAATATATATATATATATATATATATATCATATATATATATATATATATATATATACATATATACATACACGCATATATACATCCCCTCACATATATATATATATTACTATATATATTATATTATATATATGCATATAGATATAGATATATAGGTATATATATACAAATATTATATATATATATATATATATATTATATATATATATATATAAATATGTATATATATAATATCTGTATATATGTACATATATATCTATATCTATATATACTGTATAATACACATATACATACATACATTCATACATACACACACAATATTCAAAGAAACAAAACGTCTCACAAATGGTACCAACCATACCCACAAGAAATCGTTACAACCGAAATCGACCAGATCCAGTTCGAAGAATATTAAAAGAAAAACATTTATCCCAGTTCCCACGGCAGACGAGGAAGAGAAGATCGCTCTCTCTAGGGAGGGGGAGAGTCACTCTCTCTCCTCCTCCTCCTCCTCCATTCTTCATCCCAATGTTCCGTCAGGTTCCGCTGACGGAGGCAAAGTCGAATCCTATGCCACTGGAATACAAGGCCACGTGTCCTTCCACTCGAGTGGGGATAGATTGTCTCTCTCTGTTGGTTAGGATCTAGGGGAGGTGGGCTGTGGTGTGAGGGGGTGGTCTGGAAGGTAGCATGAGAGAGACAGAGAGAGAGAGAGAGAGAGAGAGAGAGAGAGGGGTTGGGTAGGGACGATTAAAGATGAACTGTTACAAGTTAATGTATATTCCACCTGGGAATGACTCTCTTCCTACCTTACGGCATGAAATGCTTTGACAGATAGACTGTTTTTTTTTTTTATTTATTACACATGTTCTGACTCTCTCTCCCCTCTCCTCCCACCTCTCTCTCTCTCTCTCTCTCTCTCTCTCTCTCTCTCTCTCTCTCTCTCTCTCTCTCTCTCATACATACACACATTTAGCTAGGCATTTACAAGCATGGAATTGCAAGAATGCATTACAAACATACATGTGTATGTAATCATTAATATATTCTCACTTGGCTCTCTCTAAAGCTTGTGTCAGTAAAAGTACGGCAGTTAGTCCAGAATTTGTAATGGTGAGTGTGTAAAGTCTGAGAATAAGAAAATAAGAGAAAGCACAAGTGAAAGTTTCTGGGACTGTCTGAGTCTATTAGTGTTTGGCTAGTTTGAGACAACGTGAAATGTAGTCGTGCTGGGTGATTTGAATACAAAAGTATTTGACGATATAGTTGGTACATTTGGAACAGCCAGTTTCTAGTGAATAAGAATGTGTTTGGAGATTATGTTCTGAAAGATCCTTTGATATAAAGTGAGATCAGCATTTAGAAAGAAGATGAATGAAAATAGCTACGGTTAAAGGTATCAAAATCTTTCCTTTTTATGAGGAGCATGCAATGTTTGATTATTGAGTCATTGGTTCATCAAGAACTTTGTGAGTGCAGATGCACTGGAAGATGGAGGAAAGGAATTGTAAAGTGGGAAAATGAATTAGTTGTAGAGTTTTGTAAAAAGAGATATAAGGATGTTGAAACTGCAGTAGCAGATCACCTTTGATAAACTATCAAGAAACACAAGGGATTGATAAGAGATAGTCACCTTTGATAAACTAGTAATACTAGAAAGAAGCAAGTAGAGCAAGAAAGGTTAATTAACAAGTGGATCTTGGGATAAAAGATAGAGCTAGAGAGCTGCTGTAGAAAAGAATGCACATTTTTTCTTCTAAAGTATTTCGAAGGGTTGTTGAATGTAAAGGGGGTGAAGAGAGGCAGGTCTGAATAAACGCAGGGAAGGAGAGGGTACGTTAAGTTTGCGAATGTAAAATATTGATTAGGTGACGAGAAGGCAGAGCAGTTAAATGCGAATTTACGGTTTTATGTTTTTATTACAGATTTACTGCTGTAGCACTTCTTCTCTCCAACTCTCCCGGTTCTCTCACTCTCTCAGTCTCTTTCTCTCTCTCTCTCTCTCATCTTTCCTTTTGTCCTAGGCGGCGCATATCTCTGTCTTTCTGGCTCTCTCTCTCTCTCTCTCTCGGCTCTCTCTCTCTCTCTTTCATTTTTGGCCTGCCAGGCAGATCTCTCTCTCTCTCTCTCTCTCTATCTCTCTCTCTGAGCCTCTTTCCTTTTTAACCTATTACATCTGGTATCTCTCTCTCCTCTCTCTCTGCTCTCTCTTATCTCTCTCTCTCTTCTCTAAATTTCCTTTTTGTCCTGAGGAGGCAATCTCTCTCTCTCTCTCTCTCTCTCTCATCTCTCTCTCTCTGATCATCTCATCTCAGTTTCTCTCTCGTCTCTCTCTCTTTTCTCTTTTTTGGTCTTGGCGGCAGAAAAATTCTCTCTCTCTCTCTCTCTCTCTCTCTGTCTCTCTAAATAAAGTCTCGCGTTGCTTTTTGTCCTACAGGATTAAATCTCTGTCTCTCTCGTCTCTCTCTCTCTCTCTGAATAAAGTCAAACAGAAATTCTCTGTCTCTCTCTTTCCTTTTGTCCTGCCAGGCAATAAGATATAGACAATCTCAATCTCTCTCTCTCTCCTCTCTGACCAGTGAATCTCTCTCTCTCTGCTCACTCTACGTGCTACAGAATTTTGGAATGCTCAGAGCAACAGAAAAAATTTTCTCTCACTTAAAATCTTTTTTTTGTCATTCTAAGGTTCTCTCTCTCTCTCTCTCTCTCTCTCTCTCTCTCTCTCTCTCTCTCTCTCTCTCTCTCTCTCTCTCTCTCTGAGACTCTCTCTTTCTTTTGTTGCCCAGACAAGGTCTCCCTTCTCTCCTCTCTCTCTCTCTCTGTCTCTCTCTCTCTAGTTTTTGAGCTGCCATTCACCTCGTCTCTCTCTCTCTCTCTAGACTCTCTCTCCTCTCTCTCTCTCTCTTCACTCTCTCTCTTTCCTTTTGACAGCAATTCATCTCTCTCTCTCTCTCTCTCTCTCTCTGGTCACTTTTTCTCTCTCTCTCTCTCTTTCTTTTGTCTTGTAGGCAATCTCTATCTCTCTTCCTCTCTCTCTCTCTCTCTCTCTCTCTCTCTCTTTCTTTCATTAAGCTACCTTTTTGTTTGCCAGGCAATCTCTCTCTCTCTCTCTCTTTCTCTGCTCTCTCTCTCTTTCTCTCTCTCTTCTTTCCTTTTGTCCTCCAGTTAATCTCTCTATCTCTCTCTCTCTCTCTCTCTCTTTACTTTTGTCATGACCTGCAATCTCTCTCTCTCTCTCTCTCTCTCTCTCTTCTCTCTCTCTCTTTCTTCTCTTTGTTCTCTCTCTCTCTCTTTCCTTTTGATCTTGTCAAGTCATGGCAATCTCTCTGGATCCAAAAACTCTCTCTCTCTCTCTCTCTCTCTCTACTGGCGACCTGACAGGGCAATCTCTCTCTCTCTCTCTCTCTCTCCTCTCTCTCTATTGAGGATATCTCTAAAAAAATAATCTCTATTCCTTTTTATCCTTGTTAGCAATCTCTCTCTCTCTCTCTCTTCTCTCTCTCTCTCTCCTTTTGTCCTGCCAGGCAATCTCTCTCTCTCTCTCTCTCTCTCTCTCTCTCTCTTCTCTCTCTCTCATTATGAGTCCATTATCATTAACCCCGATCTAATGGCTACCAGAATATTGACATTGTAACAATTTTTTATTGCTTTTATTGAGGTTCCTAAAAGAATGATGAAAATTCACGACTGATACTTCATCGTCCTTACGACGCGAATGATTGCCAAGTCTCTTAAACAAGTCTTGGGTACAGGGTGGTCTAGAAACTCATTTTTTTTTCTTTTTACTTTTTTATTGAAAGGATTAAACTTCCGTTATTTACAGGTACAATATTTACAGTGTGGTTACAGCATACATCATCAACACGGTATTATTATTATTATTATTATTATTATTATTATTATTATTTTATTATTATTATTATTATTATTATTATTTTATTATTATTATTATTCAAATGATGTTACTCTGAGTGATAACATCTGTGTCAAACAGCCTTCCATCTGCAATTCCTACGTACAACCCTTGTCTCACAACACCCACATGCAACCCTTTTCCCATAACCCCACATGCAACCCTATGGAGGAATGAGGTTATTACATTTGACGACGTCTTGTGTGTGTGTGAGAGAGAGAGAGAGAGAGAGAGAGAGAGAGAGAGAGAGAGAGAGAGAGACAGAGAGAGAGCGAGTGTAATTGTCGTTAGTGAGTGTTTAGGTTGTTGGAAGAGGGATAAAGGTCGTTAGTCTGTGAAGGTGTGGGGAGATGGCAGTCTTGAGTTGAGGTTCAACCTGGAAAGTAGTCAGTTGAGTTCGTCTTCCTTTTCTTATTGTACGTTCGTGAGTCGTGTGTTTTCGAGTTTTAGTTTTGTTTGTGTTGTTTTGTGTGCTGTGTGGGCGACCGTGGACCCTTAATCCATCTCCCAGCAACCGAGGATCAGGGTGAGTGTTCTATGTATCTCAGCAACCGAGGATCACGGTGAGTGTTCTATGTATCTCAGCAACCGAGGATCAGGGTGAGTGTTCTATGTATCTCAGCAACCGAGGATCAGGGTGAGTGTTCTATGTATCTGTGTTGTGTGTTGTTTTTGTGGTTTTAAATTCCGCCACAACCCATTTCCCACAATCCCTAATATATAACCATTTTCCCACAACCTCCAGTGTACAACCCCACATACATCCCTTTTCCCACAACCCAATATACAGCACTCCTCACAACCCCTAAAATTCAACCAACATAAATCCCAGTTCCCACAACCCCTATATGCACCCGTTTTCCCACAACCCCTAAAATACAACCCACGCCTAAATCCCATTCCCACAACCCTTACATACAACCCTTTGCCCACAACCTCTAAAATACAACCCACACATAAATCCCATTTCCCACAACCCCTATATACAAACCTTTTTTCCCACAACCACAATATACAACCCACACATACATCCCTTTTCCCACAACCCTCTTTACAACCATTTTCCTACAACCTGCAGTATACAATACACACATCCTTTTTCCCACAACCACCCATATACAATTCCACCTACAACCCTCATATACAACCCTTTGTCCACAGCCCCTAAAATAGAACTAAAAATCGCCTTTCCCAAAACCGTACATGCAACGCTTTTCCCACAACCCCTAAAATACAACACACATAAATCCCATTCCCACAAGCCCTAATACAACCCTTTTCCCAAAACCCACACATACATCCATTTCCCATAACACTCTTTACAACCATTTTTCTACAACCCACACACATCCCTTTTCCCAAAACCCCTATTTACAACCATTGTCCCACAACTCCAAGTATACAAACCACACACATCCCTTTTCCCACAACCACCCGTATACTACTCTCAGTAGATCTAAATTTCTGTCCTTGTGGGCTAGGTTATGGCAGTTGACATTTTTCTATAGAACTTTACTTGCTGAACAAGAATTTAAAGTAATATTTTGTCGCTCGGCTGTAATTAAACTGTAAATTACCTTAGAACTGTAGCCAGCGAATGAGGGGACCGGTTGGGAATCTGGGTCCTGGGTGGGTAAAACACTTTCGAGAATAGCTCACGGTGAGGGGACCCGTTGGGAATCCAGGGTTCTGTGGGATAAATAACTTGGGAAAAGGTTTGGGCAATTATTGTTGTATTTCCAGTTATATATGTCATTTGGAACACGAAAAACAAGCGTAAAAATAAGGGGGAATAAATGGACAGTGCGAGCCGTTACAAAGGCACTTTTCACATACCACTACTACTGCTGATTCCAGGCCATGTCGCATGCGCGGTCTTACAGGAGCTTTCGGTTCAATCCAATGCCTCCAATTGAGAGAGAAGTTGGTGGGTTTTGGCGGGTGGCTGTACCCAACCAATCACGTTGCAACGTTACCCCAACGTTACGTTTTCACCCAGGTGGAGAATTTGGGGATATATAAACTCAGTTACATGTATTCCTTTTGCTCAACTGTTTTATAACAGTTTCCTATACGTTAGCTTGTGCTACAACCTTCTTCCAGCACTTTTCCCTTCACAAATATATTGACGTCTCTTCGCAACATGATTTACCATAAATAACTTACAAAATTACTTTTTACATTTGTCGGCAGACACCTGAAGCTATGTATGGGGTAGGAGGAGGAGAAGGGTCTTGCAGGACGTTTCGCTACCACTTTCTCTCAGTGACGTTAACAGAAACCTTTTTTTTTACATATTTTTGTAAGCCCTGTGGTTGGCGTTGCAGCAATATTACCGCTTGCCAGAGCATACGAGCCTGCCAGATTATTTTAAAAATGCGGATAAGGCTCGTAGCGCTGCTCGCTACCCCAAAACTGAAAGCAGAAATACACTTTAGCATCCCCCAACTTTATCCTTCCTACCCTGTTCCGGTGCAGTTCACCGGCACAGTTCACTCACCCTTCAACCAGCACGATCGGAACTCCTGGAACCTCCTGCTCTTCTGAGCCTGTGAATTTGCCACTTACCTGTGGATTGCTTCCTTAGTTACAAGGATTTCTCTTCTTATTACTCAGGGCATTATGAACGCCTTATAGAATTCTCGCAAGACCACGGCTGAAACAAGCCTTTTTGCCATCACTGTGGCAAGGAAGGCTTGACCTGCAAAAGAAGGCGTTCAGGTTATTGTTACACCTTACCTGTTGATTTTACATCTAACTGCAATGCAGTTTCAAAATTGGGCTAAAATATTCCCCAAAGAGCTATACCATTCGTTGTGTACGTTCATTATATTTTCATTTTTGAGGTTTAACGAGCAATTTGCTTTTTTCCCTTACTTTCAGGTGCGACAGGGACATGCCAGAAGCAGAAGAGAAGGAGGTGCAATTACTACCTCTCATTGTTTAAGGGCACCTGGTTTTCTGGGTCCCCTCATGGATGTTGAGACTGTCCTCTTCTTCACTTACATTTACGTTAGTGATTTCTTTAACTATATAGGGTTGTGAGGACAGAACTAGGTTTTAAGTGACGTAGCTATTAATGACTGGTCCAGCTACAGGGAAGTAAGTTTTTTATTTTTTTTTTTTAGTGGATGGTTTTGTGATCACCTTTATTCACTTCCTCCAAATTTTGGTTTCAGGTCATAGTAAATTTGTATGAAGAAGCAAATAGGTGGCCCAGTACAACTGGTGCGCATACAAAGTTTACAAAGTATAATGAGAGGGTCATTTGAAGGCCAGTGGGTTTTGCTGGTGGCTCTGCAGGCAGACTCGAGTTTTTGTGGTGCCAGTAGACAACAGAACTAAGCGCGACTTTGCTTGCTGTCATCAAGGACTACATTGTACCGGGGACAACTATTGTATCTGATTGCTGGAGAGCTTATGACTGCCTGAAGGATGGAAGGCTACCATTTCAACCACTCCATGAACTTTGTGGATGTAACTGGTGCTCATACAAACACTATTGAGAGGAGGTGGAGGGAACTTCGTGAGACGACGCCTGGGTACGATGCGGACGTAGGAGGTACAACTTCGTCGGGTATTTGGCGGTGGCATATTTTAAAAACTTGATGACCCGAAGACCTCCACCGTTCGTAAGGTATCCTCACCCCTTTAAGGGTTCCTAAACTACCTTCTTTATTATTAGGTAGTTAGGTCACCTGTGTTTTGGTGTTAGGTTTTAGTGCTTTTCATGTAGGAGTTGCTATTATTTTTTGGTAACTGTCATTTACCGCCATGTTTCAACATAACAGTCCTACGTCACTTTACCAACTTGTACCTTTTGTGCAGTACCCCAACCTCCCCCTTGCTGAACATATGGCTCCCTAGTGGTTCACGTAACCAAGATGGCGGATTTGTTTCGTTTACGTTTCTTAGCCCCTGGTGGCAAGCAACGGTTAGTGTGCAGTTGAGGTAGCCTGTGGCAGTTGACGTTTCAGTGTTGCTTTGCTTGCTTTGCATGAGTTTAGGGTAACTGTTTGCTGGCCGACTGCAGCTGAACTGTAATTTACCCTTGAGCTGTATGCGCCAGTGCAGGGGACCCATGTACCGGTGTGCACTGGTCTTCAAGCTTCAGTGCAGCTTTAGTTACAAGCCGACAAAATTTTACTTGAAGATGCTGTTCAGCAGGTCAAGTTCTACAGAAAA
>NC_089752.1:82665710-82670228 GCF_040412425.1 Macrobrachium rosenbergii | reverse complement strand
AAATTAACATGGCTCACTTTAATGAAACTGTAGACTGAAAATATATATATATATAATATATATATATATATATATACGCGATTATTATCACTTGTACGTGATTCATTTATCACACATTACCACAGGTAAAAAGTAAAAGACGGGGTGTAGGTCCTGACCGGTTTCGACTTTATTTCCAAGCCATTGACAAAGGACTGATACAGAGTATAAGAAGTCACAAATATATATACTACAGGAACAGTACTGACGAACATACACAACTGTTAAAGACTACATAACCACCCATCGGCCGGTGTCAAGGTAGGAGTGGCCTTCAGAACTCATTTGGCTAAAAATCACAATATACACTCAGGGGACAATACTGATAAACATACCGACCATAGGTGACCTCAAATCCACACCTGACAGATGTCAGGGAGGTGGAGTTTGGAAACTCATTAGCACTACTGTCCCTGTACTGTGTTTACAAATATGATAATCCCATATTCATACATCTCTACTGCCTGCCTTAAAATTTAAACAATTTACAAATTTCTTTTGATATTAAAGGATCAAGTTTATACATCCCTTGACTGATATTCATATTATGGTTGTAGCTTTCTTTTATAAAATTAGATTCAATGATATTCCTTTCCAGTGCGTTATTAGAATACAGTATACAATTTTACGTATTTCCCTGGGATTATGGTATTTTACAGGCCGGCAACGGAAACTTTATTTAATTGGCCTTGGAGTTCTGACTTGCGTAAAAGGAAATCGTAAAAAAAAAAATAAGAAAAGGGGGAGAATTTAGGAGCTGAAGGCTATACTTCGTAAGTAAATGTTACGTAAACACTTGGGATAAATTAAAGAATTATATTTACAAAAGAAAGCATTTGAAGGGAAACTGGATAAGTAAATTGATAAAGGGCTTGCAACACCTGAAGATCCTTCTACTGGAGTCTTGATTAAAGGCAAGGCACAGGCCAAGATGAGTCCACTGTGAATAGGTCCCTCTGCAAGAGAGATTTACACATTACACGCCAGTAAAGGAACAATTTAACACAGAACACGTCTCGAGTTTGCACTGAGGGTGCCAAAGGCTTGAGGAGTGAATGACCACTTTACATTCGAACACAGGACATTGGAAATGGCACTGGATAAACTGGCACAAGGACAGAAGTGAAATGCTGGTACTCCAAGCTTTCTAAAGGGCAAACTGTCGTGACTGAAAGTCTTCACTCGCACTTTACCTTAGGGGAAGCGGGTCTGACGAAGAAGGATGAGGGACGATCACACGTATGGCAGTGCCCTCGAGGATTACAGGAGTCTGGAGTCGGACAGGGATGAAGGGTCTCTCAGCAAAGGGTACCGCTCGCCCGCGTATATGGTTGTCCCGCGAGGTTACTGCATGGCTCGTGCTCCCACAACTAACTGCCTGCTTCTTCACTGCTTCTCTTCCTTTTAAGGCACGAGGCTGTGTGCAAACAATTCGTCACTGGCCAGGTGTTCAATGATTCGGTGGCCTCTTCCCAGGTTTCCTGCAGAGGTAAGACAATTCAGCAGCTTAATTTGCCTTTAGAAAGGTTTTTAAGAAGCTTAGTTGGGCTAAGCTTCTTAAAAGGGAGCGGCAGTAAGCCTCCTCTCTTTGCCCTTTTTTATCCGTGTCATCTCAATATCTGTTTCAGACAAAAAGGACAGATTGGAATGTTGATAGCCGGGCTCTGATATCTAGGTCAAATACGATCGGCCATGCTGTTCTCAATAAACAAAGGGTAAATTAGGTTGGGGTGGGGGGGAGGCACGCTGTGCAGGACTTCTTGTTGATTATAATAGCTCCCCATGGAAGATAACATACGAGCCTTCATTCGGGCTTGTATGTTAATGTCCAAGAAGTTGGCACAGCTGGTTTACTTTACTCTTCTCCCAGCAAGAAATGGAAAGTACTTCCAACACATTAATATTAAACTACTTTAACATGGCCCATTAATTTCTTCAAATTTACGGTATACTCTACTCTAAGATTACGATGGCAAGATAATTTTGAGGCAGGAGACAAAATTTAAGAAATAATTTGCATATAAGTTCCTTAATTCTAAATCAACAAGGCATGCGGTTAGTACAGTATGCCTTGAAGAGGCTGTGTAAATGATAAAACAGCGTTTATTTTTGTAAATGACATCCCCTTTACTTGATATTGTGATGACGATACATAATTCGCCAACTTGACAGCTGACGGCTGACCCTCACACTGGATCTTGACAGTGGTGGGCGAGCGAGAGTATTTGCGAGTTTTCATCTGCTAACTTTAAACTACGCTAATTTTATGCGTCTACTGCCCATCTTTCAGTGCGGGCTATAAATAGATTTTCGCTCAATGTTATGACGGGATGAGCAGACAAAACGAGGGGTCTGGGACAAAACAGAGTTCTTAGAAGGAAGGGGAAAAAATTAATAACAAAAGGAAAAATTAACAGGATGTTACAAATGAAAACGTGACCACATACGAAAGGTGGAATACGTCTCTCGGATTTTATGAAAGGGGCATTTAAAATCACAAGGGCTGGAGTCTATGACTTGCGATCCATTAAAAGAGAAAGATAAATAAAAAACTAAAAGAGTAAATGATGCTGGCAGAATAGAGTGAGGTATTTATTGTGTTATGCAGGAATTTATCGTCCTTCCCTATAAATTACGGCCCGGACTATCCCGCAGCCCCAGGGCTGGAAAAGGGAAACCCGAAGGGCGTGACTCCTTCAGGAAGAGCTGACACGCATGCCCTGTGCCAAGGTATGGGAGCAAGGGCGTGCCACTTCCCACTCTATTATTCTCAATGATTTATGCCATTTGAGGGGAATGGATTCCCATATTTAATTGCCTCTTGTGGTGATAATTTAAGAAAAAGATTAATAGAAAATGATAAGGGATAGAAGTCCCGGAGGAATGGAAGAAGATAGTGGAGTGCCTTGACATCCTCTTCTGGATTATAGGTGCCAAGACCTTCAAAAGATGAAATGGTGGCACGAGTGCCAGGGGAGCTCTAGAGCTCTTTGTAAACTACTTGGAAATTCCCACACCCGTGGTAATTCCGCTGCAAAACTTTCCTACTGGGTCAGTCGTCCTCGGCCAGGGAAGCGGAGGGCCCGAAACCGGAGGGCGGCATGGAGTGCCACCTGGGCCACCTGCTGTGACAGCTGACGCAGGAGTTTTCCTTGCTAGTTCTACCATGATCCGTCACAGCTCTTGCAGTTTATCGGCCAAGTGAGAGATGGCAGAATCCTGACTCGCAAGGGTATCTGTGGCGGGTGGTGAGAAAGCAGTAACGGTCGGCGGGGGCGTGGACGACTCGCGGGTATCAATGACCAGCTCAGACATGGGTTGCGAGGCCGTACCTTTAGGTGAACTTCCGCTGTGGGTGAGGGAAACCGTCTCTCTTACTGACGCTGGTAGTGGTGCCAGGCCGGGAGAAGAGAGGGGGTCCTGAGTTGGGTTCCTTGAATGGAGATTGGGGTTGTGCTCGGGCGCTGGCATTAAGGCAGAGTCAGGCACTATCAGAGGTTTCTTGTGCTCGTCAGTCAGGACGGACGGAGCTTAGCACTGCTCGGTGCATGCAAGTGGCACTGGCAGGAACTTGGCATCTCTGGGAGGGAGATCTGATTGGGGCCCTGGCGCTGGCACTAAGGCAGGGCTGGGCACTGGAATTGGATTGGGAACCGATCGAGGGGGCCACTGTACATCGTACTCAGGTGGCAGTAGTAGGGACTGTACGTCCTCCTGGTACCCAGGGAGCGAGCGCCAGTCTTGACTGAGGGAGAAGCGGGGCCGGATTACTCACACCCGAGGAATGAGTTGGGGAATGTGGACCCCTAGATTGTTGTGATTTCTGTGGCCATGGCAATGGGAAACCCTCTATCACCAGTGTTAAGTAACTTATATATGGAATTTTTTGAAAAGAAAATATACAGCAACATAATCCCACACAATGTAACATGGTTTAGGTATGTTGAGGACATAATTTGTGTATGGCCAGGGAACCAAGATGTAAATAACTTTTTTGCCAAGTTAAATCAATTAGTACCATCAATTAAATTCACTATGGAAATGGAAAATGATGGGTGCTTACCCTTTTTGGATGTCCTCATACGAAGAAATAGTAGTGGGTTTTAAATATAGTTTGTATAGAAAACCCACTAATATTTCTTCCCATGCGCATTTCTATTCTGGACAAAGCAATAAGGTTAAAAAAAATCGGGTGTTTTCATCTATGTTTTTAAGAGCATTATGGGTATGTAGCCCTGAATATATTGATGAGGAAATAGATAAGATTAGGAATGCAGGCAAGAAATTGAAATATCCTGATAGTGTATTAAACAGTGCATTTGAAGCGGCAAAAAAGACTGTATCAAAACCAAAAAGAACCTTACAACACAAAAAATTTGCTTGTACTACCTTATAATAATAATATGAAAGATATCCCCCATCTTCTTAAGAATTTTGGTGTTTATGTTGCATTTAAGAACAATAAAACAATGAAAAATG